>NW_025535003.1:0-50000 GCF_020615455.1 Coregonus clupeaformis
GTCTCCTCCTAAAAGTGGCTTGTATGAATGAGTCTTTAATCATGATGAATGGTATCATTGTGATTGATAGTTGTCTCTCTCTCTCCTCTCTCTCCTCTCTGTAGAAGTGGAGAGTGTGATGAACAGCATAGTGTCGCTGCTACTCATCCTGGAGGCGGAGAAACAGGAGGCCCTGATCGAGAGTCTTTGTGAGAAGCTGGTCAAGTCCCGAGAGGGAGAGAGGCCTTCCCTGAGGATGCAGCTGTAAGTCCACACACTCTTCTCTGTTCTCTACTAGTCTTTCCTGACCTGTGAAGTATGCAGCCATCCACTCTAGATGCCTGGATCACTAGGACGTAGTTCATGGAATCAGCGACTGAAGATTTGGGTTTGTTTATGCACTGTGGAAGAAGTGGGACCCTTGTAAACACTAACCGTAACCCATGTCTTAATGATAAATTCAAACTAACTTGTATGGTTTTGGTTGTGTAGGCTGAGTAACCTGTTCCATGGCATGGATGAGACAGCCCCAGTGAGGTACACAGTCTACTGCAACCTCATCAAGGTAGCAACCACCTGCAACGCAATCGCTTTCATCCCCACGGACCTCGACCAGGTACGCCCACCGTGCACACTTGCCATACACTGACACTCACCGTGCACACTCGCCATACACTGTCACTCTCACCGTGCACACTCGCCATACACTGACACTCACCGTGCACACTCGCCATACACTGACACTCTCACCGTGCACACTCGCCATACACTGTCACTCTCACCGTGCACACTCGCCATACACTGTCACTCTCACCGTGCACACTCGCCATACACTGTCACTCTCACCGTGCACACTCGCCATACACTGTCACTCTCACCGTGCACACTCGCCATACACTGTCACTCTCACCGTGCACACTCGCCATACACTGTCACTCTCACCGTGCACACTCGCCATGCACTGTCACTCTCACCGTGCACACTCGCCATACACTGTCACTCTCACCGTGCACATTCGCCATACACTGACACTCTCACCGTGCACACTCGCCATACACTGACACTCTCACCGTGCACACTCGCCATGCACTGTCACTCTCACCGTGCACACTCGCCATACACTGTCACTCTCACCGTGCACACTCGCCATACACTGTCACTCTCACCGTGCACACTCGCCATACACTGTCACTCTCACCGTGCACACTCGCCATACACTGTCACTCTCACTGTGCACACTCTATACACTCTAACTGTGCACACTGTTCTCACCGATGTGCACATCCAATGCGCTCAGACCACACTTTTCCACTCACATGTAAGGGCTCTGTGCAGGAACAAGACATTGTAGAGGAAGGATGATTGATGTTTCCATGGTTCTGCTTGTGTGTTTGTGGTTCAGGTGCGTAAGTGGATCACAGACTGGAACCTGAACACAGAGAAGAAACACACACTGCTAAGGCTGGTGTACGAGGCCCTGGTCGAATGTAAGAAGAGGTAACTAACCACACACAGTCTGGTACCTGGTGGCGTCATCGCACACAGTCTGGTACCTGGTGGCGTCATCGCACACAGTCTGGTACCTGGTGGCGTCATCGCACACAGTCTGGTACCTGGTGGCGTCATCGCACACAGTCTGGTACCTGGTGGCGTCATCGCACACAGTCTGGTACCTGGTGGCGTCATCGCACACAATCTGGTACCTGGTGGCGTCATCGCACACAGTCTGGTACCTGGTGGCGTCATCGCACACAGTCTGGTACCTGGTGGCGTCATCGCACACAGTCTGGTACCTGGTGGCGTCATCGCACACAGTCTGGTACCTGGTGGCGTCCTCATTTTCCATATTTTTCTAAAAGTAATTCCTCATTACAATGGGATATGTGTTGTGTATCTGCAATGTGTTTTTCTTGAGCTGGACCTTGTGTCACTGAGTGTGTGTGTTGCTGTTTGACCTTGTGTCACTGAGTGTGTCTGAGTGTGTGATTGCTGTTTGTCCTTGTGTCACTGGGTGTGAGTGTGTGTGTTGCTGTTTGTCCTTGTGTCACTGAGTGTGTGTGTGTTGCTGTTTGACCTTGTGTCACTGAGTGTGTGTGTGTTGCTGTTTGTCCTTGTGTCACTGAGTGTGTGTGTTTTCCTCTACAGCGATGCTGCAGCTAAGGTGATGGTGGAGCTGCTGGGGAGTTACACAGAGGACAACGCCTCACAAGCACGTGTTGATGCCCACAGGTACACACATACACACCTCTACCCTACTGCAACCCATCATAACTACAAGATCTGACATATGACTGGCTGTCTTTGCTGTCACTCACCCCTCTGTCGTCCCTCCCCCCAGATGCATCGTGCGAGCCCTGAAAGACCCCAACACCTTCCTGTTGGACCACCTCCTGGCCCTCAAACCTGTCCGCTTCCTAGAGGGAGAACTCATCCATGATGTGAGTCCTGAACCCCAGCTCAGGGAACAGCTCATCCTAATGTTAACAAGGCAGTAACATTTTAACGCTGTTGTTGGCACCACAGAGGAGGATTTAATAGGTTCATATTAATCGATTCATAACAATGATGCCACATTATTACCTGATAGTTTTAACAGTGACTACATAGCCTTCCACGTCTCTCTCTCTCTCTGTTCTCCCTCGTTCCCAGCTCCTGACCATCTTTGTGAGTGCAAAGCTAGCTGCCTACGTGAAGTTTTACCAGAGCAACAAAGACTTTATCGATTCCCTCGGTGAGTGAACTCAAGACTCGATGGGGCTACCTCGCGGCTAGTGACCTGACTGCAGAGATCAAATGCACTGGACACACACACACACCCTGCCTAAATCGCTGACATCTGTGAATACAGTGTTGGAGTGTGTGTGTGTGTGTGTGTTTGTTTGTGTGTCAGCAGTGTGTCTCTGTCCACACACACACACACTGCTGAGAACATAGTGGTCCAATTAACATGGTTGGTCCTCCCACACAGGGCAGGTGGGGTTGGCTCTCACTGCAGACATCGTGGTATAGTGGTGTTTGTGTTAATATGCCTAGTCACTAGTTACACACTGCTGGACACAGGCAATTAGCCAAGGGAACCTCCCTGAGTCAAGTGGGATTGAGTGTGTTTGTGTGTTCATACTCCACCACAGAATGATTATTTCTTGGAGTTTCCCTCCGATGTTGCCCTGAGAGTTTGAACCTTAGTGAGTTACATTCTTAATCACCCAGCCAACTGACAATTGACTGTTGATTTGTTTGTTTAGGTTTTCCTAATGTGTATTCAGTAATTGTAGTTAACGATCTCATGATTAATGGTACCTAAGAGTTGGTGACCTGCTATTGATTGATTATCTATTTAATTGTCATGTCTTGTTATTCCTGTGTTTTAATGACTGTGTCCTCCTGTCCCCAGGTGTCAATCATGATGTTATTCCTGTCCCCAGGTGTCAATCATGATGTTATTCCTGTCCCCAGGTGTCAATCATGACGTTATTCTTGTGTTTTAATAACTCTGTCCCCAGGTGTCAATCATGATGTTATTCCTGTCCCCAGGTGTCAAGCATGATGTTATTCCTGTCCCCAGGTGTCAATCATGACGTTATTCCTGTATTTTAATAACTCTGTCCTCCTGTCCCCAGGTGTCAATCATGATGTTATTCCTGTATTTTAATAACTCTGTCCTCCTGTCCCCAGGTGTCAATCATGACGTTATTCCTGTATTTTAATAACTCTGTCCTCCTGTCCCCGGGTGTCAAGCATGATGTTATTCCTGTCCCCAGGTGTCAACCATGATGTTATTCCTCTGTTTTAATAACTCTGTCCTCCTGTCCCCAGGTGTCAACCATGATGTTATTCCTCTATTTTAATAACTCTGTCCTCCTGTCCCCGGGTGTCAACCATGATGTTATTCCTGTCCCCAGGTGTCAAGCATGATGTTATTCCTGTGTTTTAATAACTCTGTCCTCCTGTCCCCAGGTCTCAACCATGAGCAGAACATGGCTAAGATGCGTCTGCTGACGTTCATGGGCATGGCGGTGGAGTTTAAAGACATCTCCTTTGACACCATGCAGCAGGAGCTGCAGATAGAAGAAGACCAAGTAGAAGCCTTCGTCATCGACGGTACCAACACCGCCTCAGATCCAATCTGACACACACACACACTATCTCTGTAATACTATACTCCCCTCTGACAGCTCTGTAATTCCCCTCTTCCTATCTCTTCTTTTGTCTGTAGCCGTTCGGACTAAGATGGTGTACTGCAAAATTGACCAGACACAGCGAAAAGTTGTTGTGAGGTAAGCCAGAACAGTCTTTTTTTTTTTTTTACGTGGCATTGTAATGAAGTGTGTTCTGCGATGTTAGCGGCTGCGTTTGGCAGGCTAAAGCTGCGTCGTGTTCATTTAAGGCGCAATGTAGAAAAACATTTTTGCAACAGGAAACTAATAGTCCCTCCCCTTTTTCAGTCCTTTTTCTTCCGTTTGGTGTCGGATGAATACGACCCTGTACTAGAGACAGTCTCTTTACTGTGTAGCAATCAGGTCAGGGTTTCTGAGAACCTTCCTTCAGAGCTCCCAATTATACAAACATACAGTTTGTCTTTGTTCTTGTGTTGCTGTACAGAAATACTTTTTTTCACCTGTGGATACTTATTTTTTGCCAGTTGAGTATAAATGCTATTGTTGATAGGTTTCCGTAAAGGAAATCTAGACATCTCTTTTTATTCTCTGCTACAAAGCAGGTTCCGTTTGACTCTGATCTGATTGGTGCTTACGGTTTGGGGTATGTTCTATGTAGACCTATTAATCATAGGGTTTGGTTGTCTGTATGATGAGAGGAAAATGTCTCCCCTCGTGGCACTTCAGACGTATTTGGCACTACTTTGTCGGAGGGAGACTCAAAGCTCTGAGATTTCCAATGATACCTTTCAGGGTTGCCAGGTATGGCATTACGCTCCCCTTTCCCTGACTGTGTCTCCATCTCTGCCCCCATCAGCCACAGCACACACCGCACCTTCGGCAAGCAGCAGTGGCAGCAGCTCTACGACAGTCTCAGCTCCTGGAAGGGCAATCTGGCAACCGTGAAGACCAGCCTCCAGACCCTGTCCCCCTCTGCCTAAGATCTCCATCTCCAAAACCCTCTTTAAAATACTTCCCTCTATTATCGAACTCTGGTTGAATCTTCTGTCACCATTTTTATATTCACCCAATAAAAGACTAATTGAGATCTTCCATGGTTGTATTGCTTGTATTAATACCAGTTGTAAATCGTGTCTAGCTGTTTACAGGGGTAAGTGGTAGCGCAGAAGTTTCAGCATCACATGCTAACATCAGCTGTGACCGTGTTGTCCAGAGAAGCTGCCGTCTGTTGTGTTAATGTTGGCTCTTCACCTGGCGACCCGGAGCATCTGGCTCTAGTTAGACCCGGAGTGGCAATGTGAGATTCTGGCTCTAGTTAGACCCGGAGTGGCAATGTGAGATTCTGGCTCTAGTTAGACCCGGAGTGGCAATGTGAGATGGAGTGTGACTGGGGGCCTGTTACTGAGGGTGACATGGATCTCCTGATTAAGAACTTTATAGACCCTACTGTTATGAGCGCTCTCAACCTGACTCCTCAGCTGATGTCCGAGCAGTGTTCATTTCAGCGCTAGCGTTTAAGACTTTGGGTGAATGGTCTTACCTATTTTCCCTGGACTCCAACCCCATTCGATGCGTTGAACGGATGTGGGTGGAGCTATGTCTTCATAAGAGTGCTAATAAATAAAAAAACCTAATAAAAGCTCTGACGAAGGACTTGAGGTCGATACGTAAAGCTTATTAAAGAGCAGGGATACTATCAAGAGCAGTGTGCAGGTTTCTTCTATTTTCTCAATGGTCTCCCACCTCTGATACAAAGCAGACGAGGCCACCTTTGAATTTAAATGATTTCTCTCAACATTGAACAACATTTACTGTGATATTTGCGGTATGACGTGCCTTCTCTTTATCTGTGGCACTTCCACAGAAGACTAGCGACTGGCGTTGACCACATTCCATGCACTACCCTGGTCCATCTTACTTCATGCAAAATGTCAACAGGAAACGTTAAACACTTCAACAGCCCTGGACACTGTTGGAGAATTCTGAATGATAAAAGAGAAAATGTCCACAAAATACACTAATGAGCTGACCAGAATGGAATTCCACTCCCTCCTAATGCTGTAAGAGGACAAATGATTGGCTGTTACACTCTGTGTTAAAATGTCATCTCTAGCAGGATTCCAGAGCATTAGGTTATGAACTGTGCTGATGTATGTGTTGGATCAGGCATTAGATGTAAAAGGGTTCTCTCCAAGTTCTCTCCCTCAGGGACTGATGAAATGTAGTTGATGAAACACAGAAGTAGTGTCAAGTCAACTTCTTGCTAAAACACCACTGCTGTCATACTTTTGACAACAAATTGCAACATAACGTGCCTTTACATTGTAAGGAACTTTAGGGACTTTTTCACAAAATATTAACATCCGTGCACATTTCATTTAGACAGCAGAAATGCAACGGTTATTTGTCAATCAAAACAAAGGTTATTCTGAAGAGAGTGTGAAGAAGGGAGCAACAGCATTTTTGCCAGTCTGCTGGGCAGAGCCAGAACCAACCGGCAACCTGTGTGTTAATGGTGATGTCACAGCTCTGGCCCAGCAGCGCCTGCAGAAGCTCAAGGCTCACTCCTATCCCAGAGTCCTCTGGGAGAAGCATCCCCTGGTCTTATCAGAGGGAGTAAATCACACAACACTTCCCCAGGAGCTCAACCTCATCATGGTCACCACCAGCAAGGTGGGCTACAGAGGAAGCAGATTTAGACTAATGTAGTGAGAGAGAGTTAGGTTTACTGAACACTGTCGAAGCCCCCATTAACCTGCCCCCAATCTCTCGCTGTCTGAGTCGGTCTCCATCTGTCTCTCTTTCTCTCTGTCTCTCCTGCTCTACCTCCGTTTCCCCCTCTCTTTCTCTCCCTCTCTCTGCTTTATGTGTGTATGTACTGACATGTATGTGTAACTGATAGATGAACACACACACACTACATGTTAATGTTTTAATATGTAACTTGAAAAGCCTTTTGTCTGTAGTGTATTTTTAGTTGTGTCGGACCCCACTAAGACTAGCTGTTGCTAATGGGGATCCTAATCAAATCTAAAAGATTTCACATTTTCTCTTTCTCTCCCTCTCTCGCTTTCTCTCTCTCTTTCCCTTTCTCTCTCTCTCTCTCTTTCTCTTTCTTGAACTCTGTTTCTCCTCTATCTTCTCTCACCTTGGTGTTTTCCTCCCCCCATCTTAAATCTCTCTCTCTTTCTCCCCTCTTTCTCACTCTCTGATTTGTCTCTCAGACCCTAAGTTACTGCTTCATGGATGGTGTGTCGTGAGATCTCCCAGTTGTAACTTTCACGTCATTCTCCAGTTGGTTTATTTGCTACATGTTTCATGACCCCTGTCTTATCACGGTTGGAAGCTGGTAGTTCCTCCACGCAGCTCAGTGCTAAAAGGCAAATGAGCTGATACTCCTATCGTAACCTGGATGGACCAGAAGATGTGTTGACCACAGTAAGGCTGAGTCGGCCTGGCTGATCATTTGTTATGTATCATACGCCTCTGGCTACTCACCATAAAACAGCTTGAAGGTGAATTTGATATCCTGTGTGCTATGTGAAAGGTGTGTACTCCACTAAATATGAACAGTATGCATATGGACAGCAGTGACTGTTAGTGTTATACCGTTCATTATGCCTTAAAGACATAATGTGCTATGGATGTGCGTAAGAAGTCAGACTCTCAACAGATCATGCTGACTTGGAATATTCCCACCGCTGAGAATATTATCACTTTTCCAGAGCATGGTACTCAATCATCACAGCCTTGCCTCAGAGTGCATGTTTAAAGCCTTTCTGTAATATCATCTAGCGTCACACACTAGATAAAGTCAGGAATTTCACTTTTGCATCAGCCTTTCATTCTCTGTATGAACATTCCTCAGAGCAAATCTAAAGCCCTGACAGTGTCCAGACACACAGCAGAGCACAGGACAGGAGAAGACTTCCTATTAACTTTCAATTAGCACCATTTCTCTCTTTATGTATGTCTCTCTGTCTCTACATATCACTACCATATCACTACTTTACATAAATAGTGGCCTAGCACTCGTGATGGAGATAAACCTATTTACACAGAGTGGACAAGACAAACACCAGTGTAATGATACTGACAGGAGTGTTGACCAGGCAGGAGCAGGCTATTTGCTCTGATAACACTAACATGTTACATCAGCCTTAGCAGAACCCTGAGTTGACACAGGATGTTTTGTTGACGTTTGTGATACGTTTGCAGCGTGTCTTGGGGGTTGCTGTTGTGACAGGGATATTTTATGACAGAGTGTGGCACGGGGAAGGTTGTCTTATCAAGAACGCACACCTCTGCTCTTCTGTGGGCTGAGAGGAACATGAACCTGTGGGTTTTAACCTGGCTAATTCATACACTCACATTTAAAGCGCAGAGGCAGCATTGTGGACACCACAAAGAGCACTCTGGATAAAATGGTTAGCCATTTGGGGTGAAATATTACATGCAAGGGTTTTTTGCCCCATTAAAAGGTTGTTAAACTCGGCTATCCTAGTCAATCCCAGTAAATCTCAGGGATAAAGGTAAATTTGCTGAGACAGGTCACGCGGCAGGCAAATTAGGAATCCAGGCCATGAAGTCATGGTCTGCAAAAAGGAACAGGTCTTGTGGAAAACTGGTACACATCCATTAGATTCAGAGGGTACATGTTTCTCTCTCCACAAAATGTCATTCAATGTTTAGTACCATATATGCCTCATTAATCTCCAGTTGAATGACCTCTGACCTCTCTTAGATATGGACTTAAATATATATATATATTTCAACAAAAGTAAATTGAGAGTGGAAACGAAGACTTACAGTAGAATGTGATTTTATGTTTTGGTGTGATATTGCATGGTATTGTTAGCCATTATGACATCCATTAGTTCCCATACTTCCCTGATTGTGAAGTGCCTGTTTCGACAGTGGAGCGTGAGTTGGCAAACCTCTTTCAATTTATAACATGTTTGTTTATTTGTTCTAAGCTAAATGTAGAGTAAACGTTTTTAAAGGCTCTTGAAAGTCTACTACTCTACTAGATTCACTCTTGTGCTGCTTCTCTCTTGTTTAGTGGTTTCAAGTGCCACCAAGTGTTCACACTGCACTGTAGATCAGTGTATCCAGGTGAAAAGCTTGATTAGTCAGGTCTGTACAGGTAGGTAACTACTACAGAACAGGAGGTGAGTTCACAGTTGTTGGGAGTAAACAGAAACTTCGCGCTTCCTGGAATATTTTACTTTTATTGATTTGACGAATTATAATATTTTGTCATGCGGTGTTGTTGACTATTGATGATAAGTGTTCTGAGTGTTTTTATAAGGAAATATCATATCAAACACAGCTGTTATCGGCGAACGTTCAAGGTAGGTGGTTTCATTTCAGTTTCACCAGTCAACAATCACTGTCATTTATACCTGCTCAGTAACATTCATTTCGTGGAGTAGCCTGTTTTTTTCCTGGATTTTACACACTCTTCCCGGATTTTACACACGTTTTAAAGTTAAAGGTGCGCAATGCAGGAATCGCTCTGCCATTTGCTGGTTGCTAAAATTCTAATAGTTCGCCAAGTATAGTGTGGAGAATCATTGTACCATCGAAACCGCTGTGAAATATCATTTCCATAACCACAAATATTGTATTTTCAGCTGTTTGAAGCTGGTGTACGAAAGCCGAAAGCAAAAGAGGCAAAAACCGACATTTAAGAATGGGAAGCATATAAATAAAGCACATAATACAGATCTAGAGCTTCTTAGACTTGCTTTCAATGAGAATTACAGATCTATAATTCATACTTCTATGTGAATTTGGTCTGGTCGCCCAAAAAGTGACATTTCAGTTTGAACAATTTAAGGTGTAAAATTAAAACGCACATTTTAAGAAAATAATGACTAAGCTATCAACATAAACTGTATAGGCTTCTGAACAGCTTTTTGATAAAAACTGGGTATGTTTTGTTGTCACTCACTTCTGAAATGCATGTTCTAATCTCTATAACCTATGCTCAACTCATTATCCGCAGGTGAATGGCGATGCTTTTGCATTTATTCATACTGTATCAACTGCTTCCCTGTGGAAACTTTGCTTGTATGAGAAAGTTATTACACACCACAGGGACGGAGGACCAGTCAAAAGAAGGTGAGACATGAGTTTACAAACATGTCTAAAAATATAATTTTGTTATATTCCTAAATTATAGTATTAAAGTATTGTTTGCATAATTTTGTTCCACTCATGTGATTGGGTCCCCTAGTTTTCCTGGAAGAGGAGCAGGCAAATGCATTCTTAGGACGCCATCTATTGGCCAACCGATTTGACTTTGAGCTCTTCACTCCTGGGAATTTGGAGAGGGAGTGCTTTGAAGAAGTCTGCAACTATGAGGAAGCACGAGAGGTCTTTGAAAATGTCCCTCAGACAGTAAGTGATGCTGAGATAAAGTGTTCAGCCAGAGTTTGTGTGGTAGGCCTAGTCACATGACCACACAACAACCTGATGTTGTCTTTATGTTACTTTGCAGGATGACTTCTGGAAAAAGTACAAAGAGGGTAAGAGAAGTATGACTAAGTATAACTACATGTATGTCACAGGTCAACTATTTGCCATTGTACAACTACTAATCGCACAGGCTTTTCCTACTGCACTGATGGGTACAGAGAGGTGAAAGACTCCCTCAAGCAGGAGGACAAAATGCTAAACCTAATGCAGTCTATAGCCCAGGGGTGCAACTGAAGCCCTCAAGTTCTGCAGTCCAGTTTATTTTCTCCTTGACAGGTTTATTAGTCCATAAATGTTACAGGATGGCTGGAGAGTCCACAAACCTGGTTACTCTGGTAGAAATTAGTCTAGTTAAAAAAGGAGAAAAAGCACCATACACTGTGACTCTCTCAAGGAGAGTTGGCAGCATATTTAGGAATCTTGCAGTGTGTCATATGTGCAAAAATACTTACATTGGTTAATTTTGTGTGATCCCACAGATTACGACTCGCGGCCATCGCGGCTGGATGTGACTGCCCTGCTTGTGGGTCTGATCGTGGCAGGGGTGGCCATCGTCATCGTCGGCCTGTTGGTCTGGTACTTCTGCAAGGGGAGTTGTAAGGATAACCTCTCACGTGCAGGGTGAGTTAGATGTGGGCCATTTTGTTGACTGAATGACAGTGGTCACTGGATCAATAGTTTGAATTAAATCAAATCACATTTTATTTGTCACATGCGCCAAATACAACAGGTGTAGACCTTACTGTGAAATGCTTACTTACAAGCCCTTAACCAACAATGCAGTTTTAAGAAAAATAAGAGTTGAGAAAATATTTACTAAATAAATTAAAGTAAAAAAATAAAAGAGTAACAATAAAATAACGAGGCTATTTACCGGTACCGATACCGAGTCAATGTGCGGGGGTATAGGTTAGTCAAGGTTGGTTATGTGTGTAAGCAGGTGCTGACGTGTGTGTGTGTGTGTGTGTGTGTGTGCACACATTCTTCAAAGGGATACTGCATCATTCCTGACTGTGTCTCTTCCAGCTCTGTCAGGGTGCGTCCAAGGCGCAGTAACGCCTCGCTGATCATGCGGAGACTGGATGAGGTCTCTCTGCAGCCCGTGCTCATGCCCCCACTCCCCCTGGAGGAGATCGACCCCCCTGGCCTGCCCTCCTACGAGGACGCCATCGGCAAAACCGGAACGCACGACGCCCCCCCTCCTCCTTACCCTGGGTATACACACACACACATACTCATGCATACACACACACAAGATTGTGCCGGCTGCTGGGGTTGCTGCGGAGAAGGAGGAGGTCAAAGGGGGGTGAGTGTAGCCGATGTAAAATGGCTACCTAGTTAGCTGTGCGCGCTACTAGCGTTGAATCGCTCTGCGACCTTGAACTGGTTGTTTCCTTTGCTCTGCAAGGGCCACTGCTTTTGTTGAGTGACAGGTAATGATGCTTTGTGGGTAACAGTTGTCGATGGGTTCAGTGTCCTCCCTGGTTCGAGCCCAGGTTGGGGGAAGGAGATTGACGCAACCAACACTGTCACACATACCCAAAAACTTGCTCCACCTATTTGAATTTAATTATAACTACAAAAATGTTCATACATTAAAATCTTTTTCAAAGCAATTTTTTAAAAGATTTTATTTTGGTTTATAGACAATAGAGTTATTTCTAACCGTACCTTGCCTTGTTAGGTGAACAACATGTTTTCATTCTTGTTTCTTTCCCACAGGTCTCAACCTGGAAGTATTCGACGATAGCACCTTTGACCTCGCTGGATGAATGTCTCCATATTGAGCATCATCAAATGCTACGAAAGAGGTTTAGATCTATCTACTTTACATGGTTGTACTCAACCATGCATGTTCAAGATGTGATTTTATTGGATTGTAATACCTTCTGATAATTGTAGATCTGTGTGACTGATTACCTCTTCCGTTACCTGCAATGTTTAGCGTATTTATCTATTTGTACAAATGTTTAGCTATTTTTCTGCATGTGCCAAAATGGATTTCATTACTTTATTCCTCACTTACGTCAACTTTTGAGTTGGACCCGCTCTAACCCATAACCAGTGAGGTAATACTTGACATGATATATCTTAGTTTAACTGTAAGCTGGCAACTGCTCTGCTGTTATGAACGGAAAATGAAGCATGAGAAACCGTATTGAGTCTACACACAATACTACTGTCGCCTTACACAATATGAGCATAGTGTTAGGATGGACGGAGAGAATTGATGCTTCCACATTCTTCTAAAAGTATTGAGACAGTGACACAATTTTTTGTGAGAAAGTTACAGATGCACAAATATCTAACCTTCCCTGTTATTGTAATGGTGAGAGGTTAGCATGTCTTGGGGGTATGATCTTTGTGCATCTGTAACTTTCTTACTCATCATTATTCACGATTCCTTCAGGATTATCCGTAATCATGGTAGCATCCACATTAATGTAGAAGTGTTTAGAAACATATTCTATTCTTATTTGCAATAAAAGTGACTCCCAAATGACACAATACATGATTTACCATTAATTTCTATTGGGCACAAAGTAATCTTAAACACAACCAAAACAAGCAGCAAATGTATCCAACACATTTGGAGTCACACGCTTGATGTATTCATTGAGTGCTATGAATATGGGACCAAATACTTAACTTTTTACTACTTTAATACACATATAAGTGAATTTATCCCAATACTTTTGTCCCCTAAAATGGGGGGACCATGTACAAAAGGTGCTGGAATTTCTAAACGGTTCACCCGATATGGATGAAAATACCCTCAAATTAAAGCTGATAGTCTGCACTTTAACCTCCTAGTCGTTGTATAATTTCAAAACCAAAGTGCTGGAGTACATAGACAAAACAACTAAAATGTGTCACTGTCCCAATACTTTTGGAGCTCACTGTTTGTGTTGTATGTGGTCAAGTAGACTGTGTGAGTTTGATGACATCACACTCAGTGCTTGACTTGGACTGAAATACTGTATGTGCTGGTACTCATTTACCTGCACTGTTTATATATATATATATGTGTGTGCAGGAACTCTGCAATACATTTGAGCTAATATTCTATAGGAGGTGCAGAAACTCAAGCAGTAGAACATTTGTGGTGCCAGTACTCAGTTCCTGTGATTTCCTCCCCAGGTCATGCACTGATCACACGCTATGCTATAATGAGTGTCCCAGGAAGTCTTTGCTCTTGTCTGAAGCTCCATTCATTCATGAAGAAGAAACCTATCCATGTTATTTAATGAAGTGTTTTTTTAATTGTCATAACAGGGTGCTCTTTTTTTTTATAGGGCTTTGCAACCACAGGTCGGGATAATTAGCTATTTATTTCTGGACACTGATGAATAGTGGGCTGTTTCTTTCCTCCATACCCATCCATCTGTAAAATAGGATATTTAATTAACACTGCTCACATCTGAGCATGACTTCTGTAAGGATTAGGAGGTATAGTGACATGCGTGTTTTGTCTTTGGATTTTATATCTATGAATGATGCCAATGGTGAGGTTGACATCATGGGACAATGTACTGTATGTGTGCTGGTGATTGTGTACTGTAAGTCTATGAAACATTTTAACTGTCAGAGGATCATTTCATAAATTGACATTTTAATGATTGTCTTGTCTCGCTGAAGAATGTTTGAATGGTGATGTGTTAATGTTTACAACAAAATCACAAAGGCTATCATTATTTTGATCATTAAATTATGTCTGCAAATTATATCATGATGCATTACATAATTCGGTGATCGTGCAAAGGTAAAAAAAAAAAAAAAAGTCAGTGCAAAGGTGATTGTGTTAAATAATATGTGATCAGTGATATGACTGACCATAGATGCCATTTCAGACAGGTATAAAACGTTTCACAAATAAATATTGCTCCATTATTATACTGAAGGGAAATTATGAGAAAGAACTCTTCCAACTCAAGCAGGTTTGGCGGTGCATCATGGGAAATAAACCAACATGGGGACCTGATCCAAGTACCAAACCACCATGCAGTGCCTGCACAGTTTTTGATTAGGGAAAACGAACAATGATTATCATCAAAACCTCATGCTAAAGAGAAGCGGTTAAAAAGTTTCAGGACTGTACAGCTGAGCTTGACGGCGCCTAGCAATCTATGGTCCGGGAGAATGTGATTGTTTTGTCCGGCCCCGCGCTCGTATGTGTGCCTACTGCTTCACAAAGCGCCATCCGGGAAGTGCATCACTCCCAGCCTTCGACGGATGATGGACAGGAATTACCCGAATTCCAGTTTCGCAGACCCGCTGGCCCCACCAGCACAGACCGTAGCCTGGGCCTATGAGCGGAGCACCGCAAGCATAAAGCCAAGGTAAATGAGATGAAGGAGAGGGCGGGTCACCTTCCACGGAAAATTCCGGTGATGGAAGGCCTAGCACAACAAACAGAAATGTGTGACGAGCTTTTAAAGTTAACGCGTCGTGTTATGGAACAATTGGGTCGAGGGCTTCACATGGGAATAGGAAGTTACGGATCACTCATTGAACATTGTTTTAGAAATGTTGGACACCCCTAAAATCTGTAGCACGCTATCAGCTACGTAGCTATTTGGCACTGTTGCACGTTAATTGCCAATATGCACAATGGTCTATCTGCATGCAAGACTGAAATCATGTCGAATACTTCAATCTATCGTTCGATCGCTTACAACGAACCATCTTGAAGAAGGAAAAAAGTCACCAGACAGATCAACTTCATCATACCGGTACCGGTACATTTGCATAGCTAGTTAGATAAGTTGTTGCGCGTAAGGTTGTCAAATCTGTTGAGGTGTTGAATTCGCTGATAAACTGTTGTCATTGACATAGTCTCCAATTTTAGGAAGTAGCCTGACTGTTTGCACTCTGACTGAAAGTGAAGTCACAGAAAGACTGGTGTTTTGTACAATTTGTTGACAGTTGTCCCAGACGTCAACGTTAGTGGTCAACTCTGGATGTTTATTTAAGAGCACGGCAGTCATTTGAGCGTTGAACAAAAATGATGATTATGAAAGTCGTGCTTGTCACACACGTTTATTTGGGAGGCTCAGTGGGGCAGTAGTGTGTGGTTGATAATGTGTATTTTTCTGTCCACTCTCTATGTGGAGTTAACCTGAATTGCCTGTGAAAATATCCTGTTTTATAAATGGATAGCGCTGAGAATGTGGGACACCAGCTGCCCTAGTTATGGCATCTGCTGAGCACAGACAGATAGCGAGAGACAAAATAAAGTAAGTTAGTCAGTGTCATACCAGTTGATCAGACATGTGGATATTGAGATTCAGTCTTTAGCTAAACCCCAACTACCTGTTTTCTGACAAAAGTGTAAACACATTTGACAGAATCATGTCTCTGATCTTGGCAGACTGGGTTCTTCAACTCATTTCCATCTGCATGAAGAGAGGAGCCCTCGTTAGTGGTGTCAGTGGGAATCTCTGTCGAAACATGAACTGTGGAGCCCCACACAGTGTCTCGGAGCAGACTGCCACCCACCCTCCTCCACGTTCCACCTCCCCACCCCCAGGGTCAGAGGCGAGAGGGAGAAGTAAAGTGAGAGTGAGGGGCTGGTTAGAGACTAGTGGCTTCACAGGTTATGGAGAGAAACTGGGATTGACACAGTTAGGGGGGTGAGTGGGGTCTTGTTTTGACCTACTCACCAGCACATGTTTTGTTGGAGAGTTTTAAGGTAGGTAAGTTAAATCAGGGAAGGTAGCATATCGGACAAGTGGGTTTTAAAACAGCTTTTTTTTATGGTGAAGCTCTTTTTGCACTAGGCTATGTCATTACATTATTATGAAAGTAGGCTAGACTCAACATGCTTGAAGCCTGTTCCTGAGCTCTGTCTCCAACTGCTCGTTGCCCCTGTGAGTGTTCTACCCTCCAGGAGAAGGACTTGGCCGGCGTCTGTCTTTAGAGAGAAACCAGCCTGTTACACAACTCTAATGGTGCTTTCGCTCTAAAAAAGAGACTATCCCACTCAGGGAGGTGGAGATCACCTCCTCCTCCTCATCCCTGAGTGTGATAGTGTCTTCCTGACCTTTTCACTCTCTTGACTGTGTGAAACCACCAGCGTTTTGGTTGGTTCCTCCAAACTGATCAGTGAGAATCAGCGTTTTGGTTGGTTCCTCCAAACTGATCAGTGAGAATCAGCGTTTTGGTTGGTTCCTCCAAACTGATAACAGTGAGAATCAACTCAGGGCGTTGACCTTTGACCTGGGCCCTAGTTTGTGAGTAGCGCTAGCTTACCTCACCCTTTTACTGTAGATTAGTAGAGATCTGCTAGTGAAACAGAGGGACACAGAGAAGCAGATGAGATGGCTCCCTTCCAGCTGTGCGTTCCCCCCAGACAGCTGTTTGTCTCCTGGCTAGAACATCAGTCAGTCTGCTCTGTGTGTTCATCGCACCGAGACGTCTCGTATTATCTGAATAATAGGAAATGGGACATGTTCATCACATGGAAACAAAATGGAGCCGGACAGACTGACTCGTTCTGTTGTTGTTTTAGGGCTGTGATGATATCAGTATCACAATATTTTTTCAATAGCGAAAATGAAAACACGAAGCAGATTAAACTCTTTGGTCCTTTAAAAACCTGCTGTATGTAAAATATTGTGTGCTATAGCTTGGAAAATAAATACATGTGACTCTGGATGACAACATAATGATGTTTGTTTCCAACATCAGGGCTGTTTTCCTAAAGGAGTTAAATCCGCTTCGTGTTTTGTTTCCTTGTCACGATACTAACGAGTATCACGATACTGGTATCGTACCGGCCCTAGTTGTTTTTACTACGTGTTTTGATGGAAAGTAGGAGTTAGCTACTAGCTAGCCTAAATTATCTTATAGTTTGTGTTTGTACAGGGCCTTTCATTCTGAAGTTCGTATACTGACAAGTCTGTTTTAATGCGCCAGTGAATTTTAAAGTACGGAGTTAAAGTTGAATTGGATGCAAATATAACCCAAGGTTCGTAAGATAGTCTGTCCTCTAAAAATGTCTATCACTCTCTGTTCTTCTTTCATATAGCCTAGCCTCAGCTTCCTGTTTGTGGGTTAGGCCTTTGTAGGTTTCAAGACTGAGGCCGACATAAAAATATCACACACCTCTCATTCATAACCCTGCTATGACTTGTACCAATCCATCTTGGTTTCCTCACCCTACCTGGGTTCCCCTGTACAGTGTACATTAATAATTCACCTCTGTGGCGATGCCAGTCTCTTTGTGTCACTCTGGGGGTTGTGGAAAGGTCATGAGGGAGCGCCAGCTGGTTGTCTAGCTACAGTGCCACTATCCATGACCGTGCAGGTTGATAGTGCTGCATGTTACCCTGTGGTGGCTAAGCGGTGAGCAGGGAACAACAAGTGTGTCTGCTCTCATGTTGTGAGTAAAAGTGATCCCTGTTTAGGACAGCAGTCTTCATATGGGCTCGTCTGACTGGGTTATGATCAATACTAGTGTTTCTATAAAAATAATCACCTGTTATGGTTGCGTTCTGTCAACGTATATATACTTTTATAATCTAACTCCTTTTCTAAAGCTAAAAAACAATCAGCTCTTATGTTACTGTCAATTGTAATATTATCAACAGGTGAGAGATTTGTATTTATCGGTTGGATGAGATATGTCGTGCGCCACATATTCAAGGGCCTCCATTGCGCCTGACACACTTTGGTAGGCTTGCATCATGGGCCTATAAATACCGTCTGGGTCTCTGTGTGACAGGGCAAGGTCCAGGGGACTGACAGGGGCACAGCGTGTTGTCGTGGTGGTGGTCACACAGTGTTGTTGATGTATGGAATAAGCTTGTCTGGTTTAGTGCCTCCGAGGCATGGGGAGGTTGGAACAGTAAATGTGAAAATTGTGTGTGTCCTTATGTGTGTGTGTGTTCCTTTCCGCAGTGCCAGTTATGGTGCCACACACCTGGAGTCAGAGCTCCTCCATCGGCAGACCTACGCATCCACCCAGCTGCCCACCTACACCACTACCCATCACCCTACAGGTAAGATGTTGCTTTAATAAAGGACTAAGAATTGGGACTTATTTAACTAAGCAACTGTAGAGGGCTGGCACTCACATTTTGTGTTGTGATTGTAGTAAGACTATTAGGAGAATGTTACTTGGCAAGTCAGTTAAGAACAAATTCTTATTTACAATGACGGCCTACCCTGGCCTCACCCTCCCCTAACCCGGACGACGTTGGGCCAATTGTGCGCCGCCCTATGGGACTCCTGATCACGGCCGGTTGTGATACAGCCCGGGATCGAACCAGGGTCTGTAGTGACGCCTCTAGCACTGAGATGCAGTGCCTTCGACCGCTGCGCCACTCGGGAGTAACCGGTCATGTCTAGATGGAGACAGCTTTAGTCCAATTGACATCAAAAGTAGATGTTTTGTTGTTGTTGCATTTTAGCTAACCCTAACCCGTTTCCTAACCTTAACCTAATTATCCTAATCTGCTACGAAAAATAAAATTTTGACCAAAGCTGTATCCCTTCTAGACAACCTCAGTAACCTCATGAAATTCTCAGTCTCTCTTCACCTCACCCATCTTCCACCTCTCCCAGGTCTGTCGGGGGGGTTTGACTCAGGCGCTAACACTACTGAGACCTCGGTCATGAACTTCCTGTCAACCATGGAGTCTAGAGCCCTGCAGCAGGCTGGTCCTGTCGGGGCCTCGCTGCTCCCCCCCTTTAGGACCACCACGTGGCAGACCGGTGAGGCCACACACACATATACAGTGGGGAAAAAATGTATTTAGTCAGCCACCAATTGTGCAAGTTCTCCCACTTAAAAAGATGAGAGGCCTGTCATTTTCATCATAGGTACACGTCAACTATGACAGACAAATTGAGGAAAAAAATCCAGAAAATCACATTGTAGGATTTTTAATGAATTTATTTGCAAATTATGGTGGAAAATAAGTATTTGGTCACCTACAAACAAGCAAGATTTCTGGCTCTCACAGACCTGTAACTTCTTCTTTAAGAGGCTCCTCTGTCCTCCACTCGTTACCTGTATTAATGGCACCTGTTTGAACTTGTTATCAGTATAAAAGACACCTGTCCACAACCTCAAACAGTCACACTCCAAACTCCACTATGGCCAAGACCAAAGAGCTGTCAAAGGACACCAGAAACAAAATTGTAGACCTGCACCAGGCTGGGAAGACTGAATCTGCAATAGGTAAGCAGCTTGGTTTGAAGAAATCAACTGTGGGAGCAATTATTAGGAAATGGAAGACATACAAGACCACTGATGATCTCCCTCGATCTGGGGCTCCACGCAAGATCTCACCCCGTGGGGTGAATATGATCACAAGAACGGTGAGCAAAAATCCCAGAACCACACGGGGGGACCTAGTGAATGACTTGCAGAGAGCTGGGACCAAAGTAACAAAGCCTACCATCAGTAACACACTACGCCGCCAGGGACTCAAATCCTGCAGTGCCAGACGTGTCCCCCTGCTTAAGCCAGTACATGTCCAGGCCCGTCTGAAGTTTGCTAGAGTGCATTTGGATGATCCAGAAGAGGATTGGGAGAATGTCATATGGTCAGATGAAACCAAAATAGAACTTTTTGGTAAAAACTCAACTCGTCGTGTTTGGAGGACAAAGAATGCTGAGTTGCATCCAAAGAACACCATACCTACTGTGAAGCATGGGGGTGGAAACATCATGCTTTGGGGCTGTTTTTCTGCAAAGGGACCAGGACGACTGATCCGTGTAAAGGAAAGAATGAATGGGGCCATGTATCGTGAGATTTTGAGTGAAAACCTCCTTCCATCAGCAAGGGCATTGAAGATGAAACGTGGCTGAGTCTTTCAGCATGACAATGATCCCAAACACACCGCCCGGGCAACGAAGGAGTGGCTTCGTAAGAAGCATTTCAAGGTCCTGGAGTGGCCTAGCCAGTCTCCAGATCTCAACCCCATAGAAAATCTTTGGAGGGAGTTGAAAGTCCGTGTTGCCCAGCGACAGCCCCAAAACATCACTGCTCTAGAGGAGATCTGCATGGAGGAATGGGCCAAAATACCAGCAACAGTGTGTGAAAACCTTGTGAAGACTTACAGAAAACGTTTGACCTGTGTCATTGCCAACAAAGGGTATATAACAAAGTATTGAGAAACTTTTGTTATTGACCAAATACTTATTTTCCACCATAATTTGCAAATAAATTCATTAAAAATCCTACAATGTGATTTTCTGGAATTTTTTTCTCTCATTTTGTCTGTCATAGTTGACGTGTACCTATGATGATAATTACAGGCCTCTCTCATCTTTTTAAGTGGGAGAACTTGCACAATTGGTGGCTGACTAAATACTTTTTCCCCCCACTGTATACACACACCAAATGGCCGCCGCTTTGCACACTCGGTTTTTGTGTGTTGTGAATTATTTGTTGTCGATGAATGAATTTTTCTGTGTGCTGTGCTTCATGAATTCCAAAGAAAATGACATTTTGAATTGAGGCACCATGCTGGTTTCAATTGGGACAAGAGGGACTGCATCCATTCCACTCAGTTCATATATTAGACAACGCTGGCCTTGTCTCTTTCTACCTCATGTTTTGTCACGTGTGAACTGTGTTACCTGCTTGTTTTTGTCTGTATCATTTGTATTTTGTACTTGCCTTTGCCCAAAGATTTATCTTTATTCATCTGTTTTTTATTTCTTAGGCGCTAACTCCTCCACAGAGCTGTTCCTCACTGGTGCCCTGCCTTCCAGCGCCACATTCCCCTACCCCGCCCCCCTCTCCTCTTATCAGCACCATGGTGCCTTCCCCTCACGGAGCTACACCACCACCCCCTCCCTGGCCCTCCAGGACCACGCCTTCAGCACCTCCACCAACGGCCTGCTCTCCCCCCACCACGACCCCCTGCTGCAGCTTAAACCCAGCCAGGCCACGCTACCTACCTCCCTGGCCTTCGACCGCCTCCCCGCCCCCTCCCTGGGCGCTGCCCTCCCTCCCCAGTCATCCACATATCGCTCGGCCCAGGAGTCGGCCCCCCACCTCCTGCAGCCCCAGTTTGGGCTACTCCCTTTGGCTACCCAGTCAGCCCCCCAGCCTTACGGGGTGCCCGTCTTCTCGGGCTCCATCGAGAGAGCACTTCAGCGGGAATGTAGTGTGATCAAGCACCACCAGAGGCCTTCTAGCAGCAGCCACGCTGTCTCGGAGCAGCTGCCTGGCTTGCAGCACTCCCTGCAGGGCTACCTAGGCTCAGGCAGCGGGGAGGGGGATGTCTCCTTCCAGCAGGACCCCTCACGGCAGACCCCAGTGCCCTGCAGCCCCTCCATTGGGACGGACTCCTCCCAGGGGGTCAACAGCGCGCAGCAGCCCAAGACGGGTGTGCAATCTCAGGCCTACCCCTCCTCCATCCCCTCCCCCTCTAGGTACCGCTCATCTTCCACGGGTGCCAAGACTAAAGACTGTTCTTCCAAACTTGCCCCGGATGGCGGACAGGGTCACCCCCACTCACAGGGGGGATCTCCAGAGAGCTACCCCTCCCCAGGGCAGGGGCCAGGGCTGAAGCAGGGTTCGGTGATCGCCAGCCAGCAGACTCAGCCGTACACATCGGCCCCGCTGCCCAGTCTGCTGTCCACTCTCAGCCACTCTCAGAGTTACATCACCTCCCAGGCATACTCCTCTTCCCCCTCAGACCAACTGCCTTCTCTCTACAACACCCTGCCCTCCTTCTCTGGCCATTCAGGCAACGTAGCGTCTGTCAGCCAGTCCCTGGTCTACTGCTCCAGCCCTGGGCAGGGCCAGGAGAATGAGGGCCAGTACGGAGCCCAGGTTCAGGGCCTGTGTCTGGGCAACCTCTCCCAGAGCTCCCCCTCCAGCCACTCTCAGGGTGCCCCTAACGTGAGCTACCTGTCTCAGTCCCAGGGGCAGGCTTCGGTCACTCAGTCTCAGAGCTACGCCGCAGGACAATCCCTCAGCGCCTCCTACCCCTCCGCCAGCGCCCAGAGGTTACCCACGTCAAACTCGGGCCAGGGCTACACCCCCTTCTCTTCAGCCCCTCATGCACAAGCCTTACAGAACAACTTCAGATCCTCAGTACAGGACCTAAAGCCAGCCTACTGCAAACTGAAACTGGAAGGAGAGATCCCCATTGAGGACCTCCAGGCTCTCCAGCAGGTCTCTTTAGAAACCTCCAGCCTGGGGGGCAGCGGCGACATGGCCGCCCACAACAACAACGTGGTCTACGTAGTCTCCAAAATGGATGACCGTTACAACACTCAGAGTGTGATCCGGAGCAACTCGCGCGCCGAAGACCAGCTCATGGGCCCAAAGACTACGACCAACGCCCAGCCCATGAGCGCTGAGGAGCTCAAACAGCACTCGCTCATGCTCAAAGGGCCCGAGCCACGGCAACAAAATGACCAGACCCACACCCAGTCAGCCCAGAACCACACCCAGAACCAGTACATCAGGCTCCCCAACTCTCAGGTTCTACTGGAGTCTAACCGTGACCAGCAGATGGTCCTGATCCAGCAGCCTCTCATCCACTGTGGTCACAACCCTTCCAAGGTGCAGCCAACCCCAGGGTCAGGCCATGTCCCAGTCCAGTACCTTCACATGGAGGGAGATCATCTGATCAGCGTCAGCCTCAATGGCAGCCAGAGACAGCCTGGGGCAGTAGGACAGAACACCATCACAGACTCCTCCATACTGCACCTCTCTTCGCCAAAGGACACTTATAGCCAATCGACCAATCAGCAGCAGGACGCCAAGCACCATTTCGCCCTGAGCTCAATCTGCTTCCCAGAGTCCATGCTGCTGGCGGACGAGAGGAACATCCTGTCCAACGTGGACGACATCCTGGCCGCCACGGCCGCCGCCTGCGGTGTCACGCCGCAGGACTTTGTCAAAGCCACGTCCGCCGAGGGCGATATGTCCGATCCCAAGGGTCATTTCCAGACTGTGGACGCCAGACACCAGTCACCTAGTTTCTCCTCTTCATCTTCCCAGACCTCCATCATCACCAACACTAACTCCCATAACACCATGACACTCAATGGCACTCATATGACCTCAGACGGACACCAGTTTCCCAAAGGGGAGGGGCATCTGGGGCAACAGTACTCAATGTCACACTCGCACACCGCTGTAGTCAACCCCAGGCACGACATGGGCGCCGGAAGCCCGGAGACGGGTTTGCTACGGAAGCCCGGAGACGAGCAGAACAACAGTTCGCCCAAAGGACAGTCGGATCACCCTAGCAACAGGGCCGATGGCAACCCCAACGGAGGCCACTCTGAGAATGAGTACCACCTGGTTGGCCTGGGGTACGACCCCTCAGGGCACCTCAACAGAGGCAAGGCCAATAAGCAGAACCCAAAGGGCCCAAAGTCATCAAGAGAGAAGACGGCCTTGACGAGTGTCCCTCTGACTGCTTCCCCAACCCCAAAAAGAGGGTCCGCTCCAAGGCTTCGGCCAAGCCACCCGTTCCAGAGGAAGAGAACATCCAACCAAGGAAAAAGACAGTCCAGGCCAAGAGGCAGAACTCCCGGGGCAGCGACCCCACCAGCTCCCCCTCCACCTCCACCTCGGAGCCGGTCTACGACAGCTACCAGCAGCAGGAGAGGATGAGGCAGAAGATCCGTGAGGTGGAGGAGCAACAGCCTGAGGTCAAGACAGGCTTCATCGGCTCCTTCCTGGACTTCCTCAAGTCAGGTCCCAAACAGCACTTCTCCTCGCCCCCCGTACGGACACCCAGTCGCTCCCGCAAGCCCTCGGCTTCGTCCAAGCGGCCCCTGTGCGCCATACCGCCTCTACCCCTGAAAATACAACCTCCATCAGCCCCATTGATAGGCCAGGAGGGCCATGGGGTTGGGGTTGGGGTCGGGGGGAGCTCTCAGCAGCAGCAGAAGTGTCTGGACGAAGAGCTCCAGAAGAACCTGGAGACACTGCCATCGTTCAGCTCGGATGAGGATGAGAGCAGCGCGGGAAAGAACCAGGCCCTCCAGAACAGCATCAGCTCAGCCCTGTCGGCCCTGGACGAGCCCTCCGACAGGACACACAAAGCGGGTAAACATGGACGGGCTGCCCTTACAAGCCCTTAGGATTCAGTCATCTGGTTTGTTAGTTATCAGTGTAGTGTGAGACAGCATTATGCCCTGAATGGAAACAATTTAAATAAAATGCTTAGTTTTTTATATCCAAAACTATTTTAATTATCAAGGAAAATATGGCTTATCACAAGTAGATACAATAACATCTAATACCCTAACCTCTCTCCCCTCTCTCCTCCCCTCTCTTCTCTCCCTCGAAAGACAACCGACTCTCCAGCTCTCTCCTGAAGCCAGACCAGGCTCCCAGCATGCCTCACTCATCCTCCAAAGCCCAGGAGCAGCAGAGGGCTGCGCCCAAGGAGTCCTCGGCAGCCGGTTCGTCGTCATCGGCGACTGGGTCGTCGGGGCAGGAGGGGGCGAAACCGGCGCCCCCAGGCCAGCTGGCCGTCCAGCTGACCAGCGTGGCCATAGAAGGACTGACGGACGAAGAGCTGTCGGACAGCGGGGGAGAGGGCATGTACCGCGAGAGGGACGAGTTTGTGGTAAAAAACGAGGACACAGGGAGCCTGAAGGTAGGAGGGAGGGGAGGGGATTTGTGTGAAAGCAGGCCTTGGCTGAGTTTCCATTTTTGTGGCCAGTCAGTCTTATACAGTTAGTCCAGATATCTAAAACATATTTGTGTCAGTCTCTGTGTGTGTTTGTTTGTTCTATTGATCCATGCTGAGACTTGTTCTGCTCGTGTGTGGTGTTTTGTGTAGGTGACATTGACATCCGGACAGGAACCCCCAGCCATCTGGAAGGTCCAGAAAGCTCTGCTTCAGAAGTTTGTCCCTGAGCTGAGGGACAGCAAGAGGGTGTTCTCAGCCACTAACAGTGTAAGAGCAGGCGTACATATGATTAGAGACACACGCATACACACACTACTCATCAACACACATACACACACTACTCATCAACACACACACACACACACACACACACACACACACACACACACACACACACTACTCATGAACACACATGCATACACTACTCATGAACACACACACACACACATGCACATACACACACTACTCATGAACACACACACACACACACATATAGATGAGTTTGAATTGTGGTTTGAATTTATAACATGATTATGTAAGCAGAATAACATTTATCCACTCTGTTGTTTAGATCACTAAACTATTGTTTTGTGTATGCATCCTTTCTAGTATCTGGGCTACTTTGGCGATGCTAAGACCATGTACAGGAGGGTGTATGTCAAGTTCCTGGACACGGTCAACAAGAAGGAGTACGTCCGGGTCTGCAACCGCAAACCACGCTGCAAGCCCATGCACTCCTTGAGGTACTGATATTTGTTACAATACTTATTTTACCTGAATTCGTCACATGTTCGTGTTCATCAATCTAAATCTTGATTCATTCATTCATTCATTTCTAACTTCATTCTCTGTCCTCCAGAGGCTCCCAGGCGAAGGCACTGCTCGGTCTGAAGACCCCTCCCCGCTCAGTGAACTCTGACCCTCTAGCCACGCCCACATCACAGAAGCCCCAGTCCAAGCCTCGCCCCAAGCAGCCCAAGACCAAGGCAGAGCCCCCACCCAAAAAGAGGAGGAAGTGGAAGGAGGAGTACTCTCCGTCTCCCTCCGAGTCCTCTCCTGAGGATGAGGATGAGGCTGAAGATGATGGTGAGGGTTGAGGCTTTAGAGGGCCTTCATTTAGGCTCATTCCCATGGGCTTGATGGCTTGATGGAGCTCTGCAACTAAATCTCTCTCTGCCTCCCTCTGTTATGCACTGTTTTCTCTCTCTCATCCTTCCCCATTCCCTCTCCCTCCTTCCATCTCTGTTAATTCTCCTTTCTTTCTTTTTCTCTTTCTTTCTTTTTCTCTTTCTTTCTTTCTTTCTCTCTTTCTTTCTTTCTTTCTTTCTTTCTTTCTTTCTTTCTTTCTTTCTTTCTTTCTTTCTTTCTTTCTTTCTTTCTTTCTTTCTTTCTTTCTTTCTTTCTTTCTTTCTTTCTTTCTTTCTTTCTTTCTTTCTTTCTTTCTTTCTTTCTTTCTTTCTTTCTTTCTCTTTCTTTCTTTCTTTCTTTCTTTCTTTCTTTCTTTCTTTCTTTCTTTCTTTCTTTCTTTCTTTCTTTCTTTCTTTCTTTCTTTCTTTCTTTCTTTCTTTCTTTCTTTCTTTCTTTCTTTCTTTCTTTCTTTTCCAGTGCCGTTTTCCCCTCGGTTCCTCAACACCAGGACCATGAAGGAGACGTTTAAGAGCTTTGTGGAGCTGCTGATCAGTGTTGCCCTGGATGCAGACGTGATGAGCGCTCTGGAGAGGGAGAACGGTGGGTATACATCCAGGAGAGGGGGATGATTGGTACCCCTAGTGCAGGGGTTCCCAAACTGTTTTATTTACATTTACGTCATTTAGCAGACGCTCTTATCCAGAGCGACTTACAAATAGGTGCATTCACCTTATGGGGGGGCCCCCTTCCAGCAGGGGGGGCCCCCCTTCCAGCATTGTGGAACATCCCCACATCTATTTCTATGGTCACAAGCACTGTTCATGACACAAACTGCTCACACAGGTATATTCACGTAGGAGTGATCAGGTTGGATATACCTGAGGAGAGAGGGGAAGGGAGTGGGACAGTTGTTTGTAGGATTTAGGAAGCTGATCCCGTTGTTTCTGGGGTTCAGATGAGCTGCTGCTGCCCCACATGAAGAGAGTGGACGGGATGATCTGGGACAACAGGAGACGCCTGCTGCCCAGACTACGAGTGGGACAACTCTTTAAGGTTTGCGTTTTAGCATTCTCCTGAAAATAAATAAATAAATATAGGCCTATGACTTCCTCAACACCCTTTTATTGAGTACCTCTCACACGTCTCTGTCCTCAGACGGCTCTGGACAGCTTCCCAGAGATCTCGGTTGTAACAGAGCTCAAGAAGGATGGAGAGACCCCAGCCTTTAAGGTGCGGCTCAGTGGGAAGGCCTACAACAGGAAGAACATGAAGCCTTCCAAGTCCCCCAGCAAACTGCCCCTGGTAAGATGCTCTGTGTTCACACTGCTATTTACAGTGCAGTCCAGGCCAGAGGGAAAGATGAAGCACTTCCTGGTTTTGTCCAATAGAGGGCGTCCTGCACACAGTTTGTCTCTTGACGCAAAACATTTCTGTGACTGCTATTTTTGTAAGTACTGCTTGGTTTGAATGCATTTAGTTTTCTATGCTTACTTGACCAAACTGTGAAGTCTGCGTCGAGTGTTTAGGAAAATCTAGTGTAATGAGCTCTCTGCTTGTGTTCTCTCTGTCTCTAGGAATACACAGTGGACCAGCAGAAACCCCAGTGGTTCTCCCTCTACCACTCTCTACAGCATTACAAGTACCACACATACCTCATGTGTAAGGACGAGGTGAGAGCACTCTACTGTGTGTGTGTGCGTGGCCTAGGGTGACCACATGTCCCCGCATTCTGGCCCTTTGTCCCGCAACCAAAACAACTCCCTGCCACCAAGCTACACTGTCCCGCAAAATCATCCCGTTGGCCCACATTTGGGTATTTTAAATGTGGTTACCCTAGTGGGGGCATTAATGTGCACTGTGTGTCTGTGGTGGAATACTTCAGGGATGCTAAGAAGAAGACCATGTACAGGACTGTGTCTTTGGACAATACCCCCTAGCCAGCTGTCTAGTTGGCCCACACTGCCCTCGGTCTAAACAATACCCCCTAGCCAGCTGTCTAGTTGGCCCACGTTGCCCTCGGTCTAAACAATACCCCCTAGCCAGCTGTCTAGTTGGCCCACACTGCCCTCGGTCTAAACAATACCCCCTAGCCAGCTGTCTAGTTGGCCCACATTGCCCTCGGTCTAGACAATACCCCCTAGCCAGCTGTCTAGTTTGCCCACATTGCCCTCGGTCTAAACAATACCCCCTAGCCAGCTGTCTAGTTGGCCCACATACTCGGTCTAAACAATACCACCTAGCCAGCTGTCTAGTTGGCCCACACTGACTCTCGGTCAAGCAATACACCCTAGCCAGCTGTCTAGTTGGTCCACATTGCCGGTCTGAACCCACTAGCCAGCTGTCTAGTTGGCCCACATTGCCCTCGGTCTGCACTACCAGCGAGCTACAGGGACCCCATGCCTCGGTGTAAACAATACACCCTAGCCAGCTGTCTAGTTGGCCCACATTGCCCTCGGTCTAGACAATACACCCCTAGCCAGCTGTCTAGTTGGCCCACATTGCCCTCGGTCTAGACAATACCCCCTAGCCAGCTGTCTAGTTGGCCCACATTGCCCTCGGTCTAAACAATACCCCCTAGCCAGCTGTCTAGTTGGTCTACATTGCCCTCGGTCTAAACAATACCCCCTAGCCAGCTGTCTAGTTGGCCCACATTGCCCTCGGTCTAAACAATACCCCCTAGCCAGCTGTCTAGTTGGCCCACATTGCCCGCTCGGTCTAACCTCCAACATGTGATGTTTTGACTGCCGAACGGAGACGCCATATCAGCAATGACCACTGAGTGTGTCATGTTGAGATTAGAATAGTCTTGAACCTAGGTTATCTCTTCAGTAACAATCCCTCTGTATGTGTAATTGTTTGCGGCTTGTGCCTTTGTCAGGCCATTCGTCAGGCCCTGACAGTGAGGGCCCTGACAGACTCACATGACTGCCTGGGCATGGATTAGTTGTATGACACTAACTCATGACAGGCATACAACTGTTGTGCTACCAGGGTTGTTTAGTTGGCAAGAAACGGAAGATAACGGCCCGAGGAGTGAGACTCCTGTTGCAGACGGGAGTCCAACAAGAAACACTGGTGTGGTTGACATGTGGGTTGTTTTCTGGTTGACGTGTGGGTTGTTTTCTGGTTGCTGTGTTGCAGATTGCATCTTTGCGGGTGCAGGAAGGGGACATGGGGCAGGAGGAGACGGTGCAGCTGTGCATGAGGAACGGAGCCTGGGTGGAGGGCCTGTTCGACCGCTTCGGAGAGCTCCTTAACCAGGTGCAGCAGGCTTGCCTATAGCACAGACTAAGAGGGGGAGAGAGATGGAGGGAGAGAGGCATGCATATAGCACAGACTAAGAGGGAGGGAGAGAGAGATGGAGGGAGAGAGGCCTGCCTATAGCACGAACAGAGAGATGGAGGGAGAGCAAGGCCTGCTTATAGCATGGACAGAGAGATGGAGGGAGAGAGGCCTGCTGCCTATAGCACAAGAAAGAGAGATGGAGAGAGAGGCCTGCCTATAGCATGGACTGAGAGATTGAGGGAGAGAGGCCTGCTTATAGCATGGACAGAGAGATGGCGGGAGAGAGGCCTGCTTATAGAACAGACAGAGAGATGGAGGGAGAGGCCTGCTTATAGCACAGACAGAGATGGAGGGAGATATAGGCCTGCCTATAGCATGGAGGGAGAGAGAGGCCTGCCTATAGCATGGAGGGAGAGAGAGGCCTGCCTATAGCATGGAGGGAGAGAGAGGCCTGCCTATAGCACAGACAGAGAGATGGAGGGAGAGAGACAGTGAAGGACAGAAAAAGCAGAGACAGAGATGGGGAGGGGTCTATAGTGAAGAGCGAGGGATGGAAAGAGAGGCCTGCCTATAGCCTGCTCAGACAAGAGAGAGGGAGAGGGAGGGGAGCTATAGCCAGCTGACAGAGAGCATCGACTTCCTGCCCTCCTGTTTTAAACTACTAACTGGATGACCAGAGGAAGCAGAGGTGTCTGGAGATCAGCGCTGTCACCATGATGAGAAGAGGAGGGTCCAGCATTTCAGCACCATCTGATTGGCTGGACGCTTCTGAAAACAACAGAGTAGGAGGACAATCTGGGTTTTATAGTAAACAAATATATATCTAACTAGCCACCTGCTAGTGGACCTTTTCATAGACTTGTTTATTTTTCTTATGTAGTTTTGTATTTGTTTTGCAAATCATGAAAGATCGCAACCAATGAGCATGCACTAGATAGGCAGAGATTAGCATAGGAAATAGAGGACAGCCAATCAGAAAGCTGAGCCTTGACTACCTACAGCAAGCTTTTGGGTTCGATTCAATCGATAGCGCTGAAGATCAGCGATGTGGCGCAATTTAACGGTAAATACTGATTGAGCCGACATATGCAGCGTTTACCGTGAATGCAGTGTTTACCGTGAATGCAGTGTTTACCGTGAATGCAGTGTTTACCGTGAATGCAGTCTCTGCGAACGCGGGAACAAGGCTTTTACATTTCTATCGCGCTGAGGTCTTCAGCACTATGGATTGAATCAAGTCCTTAGTCAGATATTTGATGAGTAAATAAAGGGGCGGGGTTATATAAATATATATTCATAGATATATATGTAAAACATATGTTTTCTCACAATGGATCGCCAAATTTATATACATATAATGTACATTTTGTAAAAAGAGCAGTTTTGTCACACTGATTCTTTCCAGGAAGAATTTTATATAATATAGATACTTACGTTTTGTGCTTCAAGAACTCATTTTCTCATGATGAGTTATGGATCCGAACACTGAGTTGGTGCAATTCTAACACTGCTTTTTGTCATCTTTTATTTTAATGAAATGCTATTACCTTAACTGTTGTATCTGAGGTAAAAGAAGAAAGAAAAAAGCCTTTATACTCCTGTTTTTCTTTACAAACGTACATTTTATCTCACTATTTTCACAGAAGAAAATATTGTGGTCATAATTGTTTCATGTTCATTACACCTTGCAATGCACTTTTCATTGTTTTTCAGAGAAGATTCCCTATGCGTGTATATCTCGATTACTTATTGTATACTTACTATATATATCTCTTAAAAGTCTAATGCAGCTGTTTTTATCTCAATATCAAATCATTTCTGGGTAACAGTTAAGTACCTTACTGTGATTATTTTTCAATTAAAATTGTCAAAAATAAACAAATGGCTTCTTAGCACAGAGCAATTTATCAATCAAGAATTTTGCTAGGACTGTGTGGGAGTGGTCTGAGTGGGGAGGGGAAAACTGAAAACTAGCTTTTATTGGCAGAGAGGTTTGGAACTTTGTGTAACCTAAGACCAATAAGACTCGTTCTTATTGAACCATGAACTAATTTGAGCAGGCCAAAACTCCATCCCACCAAAACAGTCTGAAATTTCAGGTGGTCTTTTCAAACAGCTCTTACACTAAAAGGGCATTATAATCATTTTCACAATTTCACAGTATTATTCCAACCTCTGTGTGGAAATATATATATATAAAACACAGGAAAATCACGTTTTTGACTGCACTGGGCTTTTAAGATAATGTATTTTCTTTAATACAGGTTTGCCTCCATTTTGAGCAGATGTATGCAGGCAGCATTTGAATAGTTTTTTCTTTTCAAGTATAGCTGTGTTAGACACTGCCATTATGTTTCTGATGTGAAAACACATTTCCTACTAAACATGGACATTGGAATGGTTGAATTCATCTGTAGTGTCTGTTTACTTACATCAAGGTACTGCTATGTCATTGAGATGTCTGTCTGTGCATTTATTTCTTTTAAACATAGGATTCAATCCATGACTAGGTGTTGTGGCGGGTTTTAATTTAACACGTTTTTGACCTCCTACCCCTTTCAGATATAAACAAGATGGTATAAGGAAGACGGTATGGTGAAGAAGACAGGGTTTTTGTCTAGATATGACAAGGCTACAGTGGCTTGTGAAAGTATTCACCCCCCCCCCTTGGCATTTTTCCTATTTTGTTGCCTTACAACCTGGAATTAAAATGGATATTTTGGGGGTTTGTATTATTTGATTTACACAACATGCCTACCACTTTGAAGATGTAAAATATTTTTTCTTGTGAAACAAACAAGAAATAAGAAAAAAAAACAGACAATTTGAGCGTGCATATCTATTGACCCCCCCCCAAAGTCAATACTTTGTAGAGCCACCTTTCACAGCAATTACAGCTGCAAGTCTCTTGGGGTATGTCTCTATAAGCTTGGCACATCTAGCCACTGGGATTTTTGCCCATTCTTCAAGGCAAAACTGCTCCAGCTCCTTCAAGTTTGATGGGTTCTGCTGGTGTACAGCAATCTTTTAAGTCATACCACAGATTCGCAATTGGATTGAGGTCTGGGCTTTGAGTTTTGGTGGGCCGCCCTCTCTTGGCAGGTTTGTTGTGGTGCCATATTCTTTTTTTTATTTTTTATAATGGATTTAAAGGTGCTCCTTGGGATGTTCAAAGTTTTGGATATTTTTTTTATAACCCAACCCTGATCTGTACTTCTCCACAACTTTGTCCCTGACCTGTTTGGAGAACTCCTTGGTCTTCATGGTGCTGCTTGCTTAGTGGTGTTGCAGACTCTGGGGCCTTTCAGAACAGGTGTATATATACTGAGATCATGTGACAGATCATGTGACACTTAGATTGCACACAGGTGGACATTATATAACTAATTGTGTGACTTCTGAAGGTAATTGGTTGCAGTGTGACAGGTTTCCCCCAATGTCATTGGTGCAGTGGACTGCACACACATAAGGATAAAAGCCCCCTCAGGTGCCCATGAGGCCGATTTTGTGAATAGGAAATCCTTTCACAGCATTAATGTTCAGGTGAACATAACTTTTTGATATTGTCCATTGACGAACACTCTGCATTGCCAGTGATGTGCATTGATTGGTGTAATATTCCTCATCTTATGATTTCAGATGGTCTGCAATGCTGACTGTGTGATCAGCAATGTTGTGGCAAAATGGCCTGGCTCAGTCCATGACTCCAGAATCTTTCGGGCCTCTGAAATCTATCAGTGCCTATCACAAGGTAAGCCACACAACCCCTATTTATAACCATCATGGCTGTGTCAAGAATATCACTGTGTTTATGAGGTAGTAATGATGAGATTTTGTGTTGACAGGTGAATTCTCTGGTGTGTTGCTGGGAGACAGGGGGTATGGCTGCCAGCCTTTTCTCCTGACACCTTTCACAGACCCCCAGGAAGCACAGCAGGCCTACAACCATGCCCATGCCAGGACCAGGGCCAGAGTTGAAATGACCTTTGGCCTCCTGAAGGCACGCTTTCACTGCCTTCACAAATTAAGGGTCAGCCCTGTTAGGGCATGTGATATTACTGTGGCTTGTGCTGTCCTCCACAATGTGGCCTGCCTGAGGAAGGAGAGGGCCCCCAGAGTGCCACCAGCCATGGACTGGGACAATCCGGCAATCTTCCCTGATGACGACAGTGGTCGGCTGCTGAGGGACCAATATGTGTTGAATTATTTTAGTTAGTATGTGTGCTTTCAATTTTGGTTAAATATGTCCTGCGGTGGCAGAGGAATTTGGGTTTTTTTGGGTTCGTTTTTTTACGAATTTGGCCTCTTATGATGTTTGTGCGGTATACTGTGTGTAATACAAGGCTGCAGGGAGGCTACTGCATCCATTCATTTGTCTGTTCAGTTGATGTGTATGGATTTGTCCTGCATTTATTTTAGTGTGCAGACATGCAGGGTGTGTTATATACAGACCTTTGAATGTGTATGTATCATTTTGTATAATATGCTTGGATTCTGTGCTTTCCATCTTGTAGAGTCACTGTGACTTCAGTTTCGAAAGGAGCTGATGGTTTACCTGCTTTGTTTTGTCCTTATTCAATAAAGGAACATAATGTTACACATTGTGTTTTTATATTCATATGGAATGTGTATTTGTTTATATGACAGAGTACTAGGGCCACACTGAAGAAAAAGGATAAAGTCATAAATTTATGAGGCTGGTTCTTTCTGCAGAAAAGCTACATATTGTTTTTACAGTTTTGATACTTATGACAATGTGATACTTAATATTCTGGCACATCAGCATGTCTTTGTTTATGAAACCATACTGAAGTACAATTTCACGAAATGCCCCACATCTGTCATTTTAACAACTGTCCTCCTTTAAAACAACTGGTTACAATATTATGACTTGTGTTTTTTTCCCCTCTGTGGCCCTAATATTCTATCATTTTATATATAGCCTTATAGTCTATGGGAAACTGTAAATTGATCTGATTTAGGGGCTTCATAGCAAAGGGGGTGAATACATATGCACACACCACTTTTCCGTTATTTATTTTTTAGAATATTTCTTAAACAAGTTATTTTTTTCATTTCACTTCACCAATTTGGACTATTTTGTGTATGTCCATTACATGAAATCCAAATAAAAATCAATTTAAATTACAGGTTGTAATGCAACAAAATAGGAAAAACACCAAGTGGGATGAAGACTTTTGCAACGCACTGGATATTTACATCATTTAGCAGACGCTCTTATCCAGAGCGACTTACAGTTAGCGAATACATCATTTTTTAAATACTGGCCCCCCATGGGAATCGAACCCACAACCCTGGCATTGCAAATGCCATGCTCTACCAACTGCCAGTCATTCCCTCCCCTACCCTGAGCCAATTGTGCGCCGCCCCATGGGTCTCCCGGTCGCGGCTGGCTACGACAGAGCCTGGATTTGAACCAGGATCTCAAGTGGCACAGCTAGCACTGCGATGCAGTGCCTTAGACCACTGCGCCACTCGGGAGACATGATATGACAGGAGACTGGTATTATGAGCTGCACATGGTGGGTAAATGTTTCTCGCGTACCACGACTAGTATTTAGCCAGGCCGTTTACTGAAAATGCACACTTAACCGGTCAATCTACATGTAAACTAGAACCAAATCTCTGACAAGAAAGGCAGTTTGATAGTCATACATAACACGTCTTGACAGTGTGATAGTTATTAAACTAGCATTTCCCTTTTCACCTGTCACGGAAATCTGGAAAGGAAACCACCTAAAAGCATTGCGTGATTGGCATCACTAGCCATCGTCACACATAGATCTTTAGTGTGCCCATCCAGTTCCTGTTCAATACCACAGAGACTTCAAAGAAACTGAGTTTGACTATGCAGGTGAGAGTGAGAGGTTTCCCTTGGCAACTCACTTCACGTTCATAACCACACAGGGAGAGGCCGGTTGGTGTTTAACCTTTTCATAAAACACATGCTGTAGCCTCACACAGTAACCTATGGTGGAGGACAGTTACTTCTGCTTGCGTAAGCCACCTGTGTGCTGAAAGCCTCTAAAACCTGAGCGCACTGCTCCTTCCCTATGATGTGTGAGAGAGAAATAGAGAGGGAGAGAGCCAGAGAGGGAGAAAAGGGGAATATGGTGTCCGTCTGTCTTTGTCTGCGTGTCCAATATGTGACATGTTCTATAGTTTCCAGAGAGAGAACACACTGAGGCAGGAAGATCGGACTGTGATGCTACTCGCCTTCTCTTGGAACAGACTATTCCCTTTGACAATGGACGTCTGACGTTGTGGCCTGTGCCCTAGCCTCCACCAAGAGCCAGCGGCCTGTTGAATAAAATGTGATTGTCCGGACGACCACAATGCAGAAAACGTTCCCCTGTACCCTCCAGAAAACAAAAGTGGCCCTGTTCTCCCACCACGGCCCTATGAAGGAGGGCACTGTCCCCTGTCCTCTGGGCAGGGGTGGGGTGTGGGGCGTTTGGGATTCCAGTGCGGGCATCACTGGGAGAGACGCCGGGCTTGTGGAACACAAACGCTTGTTCTAGGCCTACAGCTGAAAAGCATATGAATATTGATACATAGTTTGATATGTGGGAGATGAACAGAGTGGAATCCTTTGAGACTGGGTGAGACTGAGCTGGTTTCTATGTCTCCATGCCAGGAGGAATTGGACAGCCTGATGCTGTGCTGATGATGTCCCACTGTGTCATGGGAACACTGCATCCTAATAGAGAAGAGACTCACTCATGTTGGTCATAAGCAGTGACGTCCATCAGTGGTTCCCAACGAGGGGTACTAGCACCCCTGGGGGTACTTGGCCTATCCACAGGGGGTACTTGAGAAGACTCATGAGACCATAGGCTTACTGGTAAAATGCACATGAGGGGGTACTCCGGGTAGAACAAAATTCAGTTGGTGGTACAGTAACTGAAAAAAATTGGGAACCACTGATGTAGATAATCTGTCCTCACACTGAATGAGGGAGTAGAACACAATCCACCCAGAGGAGGCTGGTGGGAGGAGCTATAGGAGGATGGGCTCATTGTAATGGCTGGAACGGAATAAATGGAAAGGTACCAAACACATGGAAACAACGTGTTTGACTCCATTCCATTGGTTCCATTCCAGCCATTACATGGGCCCGTCCTCCGATAGCTCCTCCCACCAGCCTCCTCTGAATCCACCCATTATACCGGGAACACTCGCTAACCAAATACATTTAGCTAATTCATAACCACATCAGCCCTAAAGCAAGCAATCATTCCCCTCTGACATTGTATGGGTGATAAGTTTGAAGGGGAAAGTCAAGGAAATAAAGTTGGTTCATTTTCCCGGTACAGGAAGTGAAAGAGGAGAGCAAACATTGCTTTGACCTTGTGGACTAGTTCTCTAATTGTGTTAACCAAAGAGCTGTTTGGTGACATTTCAGCACAGGTGTATGTGTGCATGTGTGTGTACACGTGATGTATGTGTGTGCATGAGAGATGTCTTCCGTTTTGCAGCTATGACACACTGAGTGTACAAAACATTAGGAACACCTGCTCTTTCCACGACATAGACTGACCAGGTGAAAGCTATGAACCCTTATTGATGTCACTTGTTAAATTCACTTCAATCAGTGTAGATGAAGGGGAGGAGACAGGTTAAAGAAGGATTTTCAAGCCTTGAGACAACTGAGAGATGGATTGTGTATGTGTGCCATTCAGAGGGTGAATGGGCAAGCCAAAAGATTTAAGTGCCTTTAAACTTGGTTTGGTAGTAGGTGCCAGGCACACCGGTTTGAGTGTGTCAAGAACTGCAACGCTGCTGGGTTTTTCACGCTCAACCGTTTCCTGTGTGGTCCACCACCCAAAGGACATCCAGCCAACTTGACACAACTGCGGGAAGCATTAGCGTCAACATGGGCAGCATCCCCGTGGAACGCCTTCGACACCTTGTAGAGTCCATTCCCCGACGAATTGAGGCTGTTCTGAGGGCATAAGGGGATGCAACTCAATATTAGGAAGGTGTTCCTAATATTTTGTACGCTCAGTGTAGGTGGCTGGTTTAAGGAACACCATCACATCTGACTAGAGCCTTGTTTACACCTTGCGCTAACATGTGAGTTTTGTGATCTGATAAATATGATCCAATGCCCATCTGATCAAGTTTTGTTGCGTCTACACATGGTGTTAAAATGTGTCTCATCCGTCCACTGTGTCCACATTGTGACCTGATCAGCTGGTTTCTCCTTGTCTGCAAATTATTTGACAGAAATTCTTTCAAAATATTATGAATTGATTTATTTTAAGACAGTTACTGGTGCCATAAGACTTAGGTCAATGGTGCTTCCTGTCAATGATTTTAGTGGTTGGTAAATTATGATTTAAATGGTTTGACCATCCAGATCCGGAGGTCAGGAAGATCTGATCACAATCAGATTGTGTCTTTTAATCGCCTACACCTGTAAATGTGGGCACAATCAGAATGTGGACAAGATCAGAATGTGGACAAGATCAGGACATAGGACGCATGTTAGCACCAGGTATAAACAGGGCTCAGGAGAGCAATAGAACCAGTTCATGTGGATGTTTTCGCATGTTGACATTTATTGTCATGAGCCTTGCCCTGGAGGCAGCACTGAGTGGTTTCCACTAGATTGGCCAGTGGCAAAGTCAAAACTGGCGATATTGTAAAAATTCATAAAAACTAAAATTAGCTTTTTGGCTTCATTTAAGGTTAGGGTTAGCAATCATTAGGGCTAAGGTTTAAAATCAGATTTTATGACTGTGGCTGTGCCAGCTAGTGACCACTCTGCCTCCAGTACATGAGTCATCCCAATAAATGCCAACCTGCATGGTTTTCACGCTGCAGGCTTGACACTGACAGTCAGTAAGGCAAAGAGACAGCTCTGAATTCAAGTGTAATATTCTCTTGTAACTACATTTAGACCTTCTTGCTGTTTGGAGTAACACATTTGTGGTGAGTTAGTCTATTAGGTTATGTTATAGGTCATCTTGTGTATGTATAAAGGTTTCTCATTAGGATTTAATATATCATATACCTATATAGGTGTATATAGGTATATAGGTATATTTAAGCAATAAGGCCCGAGGAGGTGTGGTACATGGCCAATATACCACGGCTAAGGGCTGTTCTTATGCACGACACAACGCGGAGTGGTCTTATTGGTCATATATCATGCCTTTGCTCTGAGTTGTCAGTGTGGAATGGAGGAAATTCCAGTGGAGACTTTAGTCCTGGGCCTCAAAATAGTTTATGTCCACCTGGGGAAAAAGGCATAACGTGATCAGTTTATCTCAACCATAGAAATAGAATCATTCTAGTTCTGTGTTGTCAACATGATTTGTGAGTGCTCCAACACTGTGCCTTGAGTCCTATTTTGGAAGTTTAAGACATCCAGTCAGCTCTTATTTTGAGTTTCTGTTGGTGGTTTCAGGAGGAGTTGTGGCATTTAATTTAGAGCGTTTGACCACGTCCTGAGCTTTGTCTTTCATATGAGTTCACCTGCTCTCTAGTCTGTATTTAGTCACACCGTGGAGCAGTCTGTATTGTGCTGTTTATAGGTGTGTTACATTGTGTTTTATGGTTAGGGGTTAACATTTACTGCTCTGGGAACTGTTTCATGTGAATGTGACCTCCCAGAAAGTGTGCGGGATGGAAACTATCTCTAAATGTTTCTTATCGTTCCATGTCTTTCTTCTTTGGAGTTTTTTTGTTGTCTTAATCATCCATTTCTCTAGAACTTTTCTATCTATAATCATCTAGGAAATGAGGTGACAAGGACAGGGAGGAGACTCAAGCAAATGCACCCCCCACACACATACTCTCTCTCTCTCACACACACACCCTCTCTCTCTCACTCACACACACACACACACACACACACACATAAACAATGTTGGAGAATGTAACCATCCTCTGTCAAACCGGTTTCCCGCCGGCACAGTTGCCTTCTTTGCTCTTCTCCAGTATTGTGTCTTTGAGAGATAATCTGTAATATTTAGTCTTCCTTTCAGTACTCATGACGCACTGTACGCCTTGAGTTCACTGTATCACCTTTATGGATTTCCATGTCAGTGGATTATGTTTCTATAGAAATGGGAGCTTCTCCAGTGAGGATCTCAGTTTGTGGATCTATCCCCTTCAGACTGGATCTATCCTCTTCAGACTGGATCTATCCCCTTCAGACTGGATCTATCCACTTCAGACTGGATCTATCCACTTATAATAAAATAAAAATAATATGCCATTTAGCAGACGCTTTTATCCAAAGCGACTTACAGTCATGCGTGCATACATTTTTTTGTGTATGGGTGGTCCCGGGGATCGAACCCACTACCTTGGCGTTACAAGCGCCGTGCTCTACCAGCTGAGCTACAGAGGACCACTTCAGACTGGATCTATCCCCTTCAGACTGGATCTATTCCCTTCAGACTGGATCCTCCAGACTGGATCTATCCCCTTCAGACTGGATCCTCCAGACTGGATCTATCCTCTTCAGACAGGATCTATCCCCTCCAGACTGGATCTATCCCTTTCAGACTGGATGAAGTGTGTGTGGTTGTTTTTGTGTGTGTGTTTCTGCGTGGGTGGGTGAGTGCCTGCCTTCCTGCATGAGCGTGAGTGAGTGTGTGTGGCCTCTCACAAGCTGCCAAACAATCCTGAGATTCCGACCACAATGGATGTTTACTAAACTGTAGAAAACATGTGGGCTGTTTTCAGTCACATCATTATGGCTGCTTTGCCACCTGAGGGTGTCTGTGCACAGGTGTTAAGTTTCAGATCTGTGTCCCCGACCCTCCTCCTCTCTCTCTCTCTCTCTCTCTCTCTCTCTCTCTCTCTCTCTACCCGTTCTCTCTCTCTCTCTCTCTCTCTCTGTGTACGTGCTGTTTTATGCATGAGACTGCTGCTTCTGTTTCAGTTACTTTGGGTGACCACTCACCTCAGCCCTGGCACCTACCCCACACGTTAGAAACTGTTGCTGTCAACAGCATAAAGGTTTACATGACATGGTTGCAGTAGTTTATAGAAGGGCTCTAGGGAGAATGATTGACATGAAGTGGGGTATAGATACAGTCATCTGTCATTGACCTCATAATAACACAAAGCTGAGGCTATTCCAATGTAACCAGCTTGTTTACGATGCCTCCTTAAAACACTCTGACCTCAAACCTCACATCACCTATAGGACTATATAATATTGTAGCAACCTTAACCCAACCCCTGGCGGTGCGTGCATGTGAGGGACTTGGTATAGAGAAGCGTGGCGACACACTCTTCCGACGGAAGGGGTTTTAAGGTAGCGACCTTGTCGGGAGGTTCAGATCTGTTGGCTAAGGTGTTGGGTTGACAGTCGCTGGACCGGGGTTTGATTCCCGGTCGGGGCTACCCCCCAAATTTGCTACAATATCATGACTGTGGTAGTCATAAGTCCATCTACCACAGTATTTAGATTTGGAGGGTCTGAAACAAGGCTCATTCTCACTCAGTCAGCAACCCAAGACTTTAGAACTGCAACCCAAGACTGTAGGACTCCAACCCAAGACTTTAGAACTCCAACCCAAGACTTTAGAACTCCAATCCAAGACTTTAGGACTCCAACCCAAGACTTTAGGACTCCAACCCAAGACTTTAGTACTCCAATCCAAGACTTTAGTACTCCAATCCAAGACTTTAGGACTCCAACCCAAGACTTTAGGACTCCAATCCAAGACTTTAGGACTCCAATCCAAGACTTTAGGACTCCAATCCAAGACTTTAGTACTCCAATCCAAGACTTTAGGACTCCAATCCAAGACTTTAGGACTCCAACCCAAGACTTTAGGACTCCAATCCAAGACTTTAGAACTCCAATCCAAGACTTTAGGACTCCAATCCAAGACTTTAGTACTCCAATCCAAGACTTTAGGACTCCAATCCAAGACTTTAGGACTCCAACCCAAGACTTTAGGACTCCAATCCAAGACTTTAGAACTCCAACCCAAGACTTTAGGACTTCCTTTCTCCTTTGTTCCTTTTCTTCAACCTCTTTCTCTAGCTGTCTCTCCTCCTCAGTAACTATCCTCCCTCTGTCACCCTCCTGCTCTCTCTCTCTCGCTCTCTCTCTCTCTCTTTCCACTCAGTAGAAGTAAATGGTCTTGTAAAAACACACAGAGCGGGGTGACATCCAAGTGTTTTGCATGCTCCTGCTCCCCTCCCTACGCTCTGTCAAATAAAAATAGTGGTTGCTATCAGCTGTTCTGCTATCAGCGTTTTTATACTGTATGTTTAACAAGGTGAGGCTATGAGAGGGAGAGGGAGCACCACAGAGCCTGGAGACTGTAGCCAACCTCTGCACAGATTTTGCCTTAGTCTTTTGCCATTTGAATGGTTTGCCTTTATGGTGTCTAGGAGGAGTGAATGTGGTTCAGTGGTTGAATGTGACTGATTGTAGCTATAGCTGTGATTTCTCCACTATAATTTAATAGAACCACGGTGTCCCTCTCAGATGCATTGTATAATGACTAATGCTTTCAGGAGATGAACTCTGTTCTAGGAAATACCTTTAGAAAGTTTGCTGATGGGAATTCTTTAGGAGGTAGCCTAACAATAGTTTATTGCCTGGTTAACTGCTGACCAAACATGTCTCTGTAATTTACAGGTGACAGGCTAAAGGTAAGATGTAAATTCAGAACATGTAAACAGCTAAAGTATATAAACCTTTGGTCTCTGTTAAAGAATTTGAAACCTATACAATTAATGTGTGTGTGTGCGCGCGCGCGTGTCTGTGTGTGTGAGAGAGGGAGACAGAGAGATGTAACACTTTTAAAACATCTTCTCGGTCTTTTCATAGGCTAAATGTCTAAAAAGCAAAATACTTATCATGTAAATGAGGTTGGAGGTGGAGGCGTTATTTAACGTTGTAAATGCGCGTCCTAAATAGCATAGAGAGGGAGGCGGTTTCGGGGTTGACCCTGCAGTGGCGTCACTGTGGTGCGAAAAGGGACTTCGGAGATAGCAAGAGGACAGACGTTAGTAGTATGAGCCAAATGATACGGAGGAAAAGAGAGTTAGCTGTTTAGCGCTCCGGGAACTTTTTCATGCTGCACAAACAACGAGGTAGGCATAATAATATATTTCCTCCTTTATGCTAACTTTGAAATGTTTTTTTTTTTTTGTTACGAAATCATGCCATAGCTTTTGTTTCGTTTTCCAATAAGCCTATCAGAAAATGTTAGAGAAAGTGATTTGCTTTTGCTACAGTTTCAATGAATGTGTTCAATGAATGTGTCAATGTATCACTGTTTAGGCTATGGAGCTGAATAGATCCAAATGATTTATAATTTAAATGTATCCTAAGCCTATGGCTCCGTTTTTAGTTGTAACCTAGATTGATCACATCCCAGTCAACTAGGCTATATAGCCTGTAATTGCTAAACATTGTATATATTGTTTCCTAATGTAACAGTTAACAGTTCATATGTTCAAATAATTAATTCATTACCATAGCTCTATTAATTATTAGGCTACTGTGAGGGTATTTTTTATTCGGAGGAACTACAGTATTTCTGATCCCAAGGACGTATGGCAATGCAGCTTTTCAGCTCTTGTAGGCTAAGGCATATCCTGCCGTGAGATGTATTTAGATTCCAATTCAAACTGCATGGGTTTTAGATTTACATTAGTGTTTTCCTTCAGGCTCTATCAATTGTGACTAGTCTGAGCGCGTAAAGGAATGAACGTCACAGAACCAATCCAAGCCTACTTTCTGTCTGATGCCTGTTGCTTTTTGGCATTCTTCGAAATCTCCTTGTTGGTAGGCTATAAAAAATAAGCTATGTAAAATCATGAAAGAATCATGTAAAACTCCAAGGTCTTCTACCTGAGCCTAATTCTTTCCAATAGGTGCACTTACGGCTACAGCAAATAGTCTCCCCTATCAGTCCACAAGTCAACACGTTCCATTTGTGAGTAAGTATGCGGTGATACTGTTCCCATTGCGATTATTTACCTGCATGGTGTGCAAACACACCGCTCTTTGTCGCCCTTGAGCGAATTCCCACCTGATGCAACGCGCCCGCGGGAGGAGAGAAGCAGAGCTGGGGACTGAGGGGGGGAGGGGAGGTGGGATGTTTGGCGACAGCTATGCAAACTGGCTCCAATCTCAGTCGGGGCGGGCAAACCGAGGTGACAGACCATTCCGATTCCCAGGATTGTTTTCATCCGCACATCGACCCTGTGACCTCTGTGATATAAGTCTATGACCTCCTCAACCTGAGTGATGCTGACATTGAGCAGATCCGGATTACTGTACCAGGACCCCCAGAAGGTTTTTCCAGATGGTCGCACTCTAATACCCCTTTCTTAACTCCCAAATAAAGGATTCCATCCTAATGCAGTTTAGTCATTTATCCAGTAATGGGGTTTTCTGGTTGTTAAACCAATTAATGTCTTGTAATCGTGTGTAATTGTATTTCAGCCTCATGTATTTTTTAAGGCCTGCATTAGGCTACTATTACATGGTCATAAACATTAGCCTGTAGGTTCTTTGTTTTTCACTTCATCATTCTACATTTTAGTCATTTGGCAGACATTCTTATCCAGAGCAACTTACAGTAGTGAGTGCATACATTTTTGTACTTTTTCATACTGGTCCCCCGTGGGAATCGAACCCACAACCCTGACGTTGCAGGTGCCATGCTCTACCAACTGAGCTTCATCTCCCTCTGTTTGACATCTATTCAGTTGATATCTCTCATGCATAGTGTCCAATGCTTTTGGTCCAAAGTTTATGGATCAACCATGCTGTGATGGTTATGTCAGGCTATAAACCATGCTGTGATGGTCATGTCAGGCTATCAACCGTGCTGTGATGGTCATGTCAGGCTATCAACCGTGCTGTGATGGTCATGTCAGGCTATCAACCGTGCTGTGATGGTCATGTCAGGCTATCAACCGTGCTGTGATGGTCATGTCAGGCTATCAACCGTGCTGTGATGGTCATGTCAGGCTATCAACCGTGCTGTGATGGTCATGTCAGGCTATCAACCGTGCTGTGATGGTCATGTCAGGCTATCAACCGTGCTGTGATGGTCATGTCAGGCTATCAACCGTGCTGTGATGGTCATGTCAGGCTATCAACCGTGCTGTGATGGTCATGTCAGGCTATCAACCGTGCTGTGATGGTCATGTCAGGCTATCAACCATGCTGTGATGGTCATGTCAGGCTAAGATCTTTTTCTTGTTATTTTATCCAGAGTTGTGATATTATTCTGGCTATCAACTGTCTGTCAAACAGCTGTAGTGACTGGACAGTGTCTGTTACACCATAGGTCATTGGTTACATCCGTTATATGCAAAACCTTCCAAGCGGTACAGGATATTTTCTTGGCTGAGTGCCGTCCGAAGAGGGAAACTGTGTTTGACATCAATATCAATGGGACACATCAACCTATGGTTCATCGAGATATGATTCATCCAGCACACGCCTTCTTCCTTATGGACCTGTTTTGTTATGTGAATGAGAAGAAAGTGAATGTCTGCTCACTGCCTGCTACCTACGCTCCAGGTGGAAGGTGCCCTTTGACACAGATCTAGAATCAGATTACCATCCTCAAATCATAACCTTAACCATTAAGGGTGAAAATGTTATTAGATGATGTTATATCAACTTAGGAGCAACTTTATCCTACTCCGTCTGGTGCTGTCAAGCATGGTCTTCATTGAGCTAGTAGTGTGTTTTGGGGTCATAATGGTCTTTATCAGGTCGTGATGTCATATGAGCCTGTAGTGGTGCTGTGAGGAAGTTATTTGTTGAGCTTCAGTCCCCAGTGTTCTATTCTCAGCTCCTTCCTGAAGACTACGCTAACATTTGCTTACCAGACTTGAAATGGTTCCCGCTGGGGGAGGCATGAAAGCCTCTCACAGACCTACCACACACAAACACACACACACACACACACCCTTTTCCTTCCACAACCACCAGCAAAACCAGTGTCAATGACAGCAGCGGAGTAGGCAAGCTGTGGCCCCTCTCCCCTCTTCATCTCAACGAGGACTTCACCAGCCCCTCTCCCCTCTTCATCTCAACGAGGACTTCACCAGCCCCTCTCCCCTCTTCATCTCAACGAGGACTTCACCAGCCCCTCTCCCCTCTTCATCTCAACGAGGACTTCACCAGCCCCTCTCCCCTCTTCATCTCAACGAGGACTTCACCAGCCCCTCCCCCCTCTCCCTCTTCATCTCAACGAGGACTTCACCAGCCCCTCCCCCCTCTCCCCTCTTCATCTCAACGAGGACTTCACCAGCCCCTCTCCCCTCTTCATCTCAACGAGGACTTCACCAGCCCCTCCCCCCTCTCCATCTCAACAAGGACTTCACCAGCCCCTCCCCCCTTCAGCTCAACGAGGACTTCACCAGCCCCTCCCCCCTCTCCCCTCTTCATCTCAACAAGGACTTCACCAGCCCCTCTCCCTCTTCATCTCAACGAGGACTTCACCAGCCCCTCCCCCTCTCCATCTCAACAAGGACTTCACCAGCCCCTCCCCCTTCAGCTCAACGAGGACTTCACCAGCCCCTCCCCCTCTCCCCTCTTCATCTCAACAAGGACTTCACCAGCCCCTCCCCCCTTCATCTCAACGAGGACTTCACCAGCCCCTCTCCCCTCTTCATCTCAACAAGGACTTCACCAGCCCCTCCCCCTCTCCCCTCTTCATCTCAACGAGGACTTCACCAGCCCCTCCCCCCTCTCCCCTCTTCATCTCAATGAGGACTTCACCAGCCCCTCTCCCCTCATCTCAACAAGGACTTCACCAGCCCCTCCCCCCTCTCCCCTCTTCATCTCAACGAGGACTTCACCAGCCCCTCCCCCCTCTCCCCTCTTCATCTCAACGAGGACTTCACCAGCCCCTCTCCCCTCTTCATCTCAACAAGGACTTCACCAGCCCCTCCCCCCTCTACCCCCTCATCTCATTGAGGACTTCACTAGCCCCTCTCCCCTCATCTCAACAAGGACTTCACCAGCCCCTCCCCCCTCTCCCCTCTTCATCTCAACGAGGACTTCACCAGCCCCTCTCCCCTCTTCATCTCAACAAGGACTTCACCAGCCCCTCCCCCCTCTACCCCCTCATCTCATTGAGGACTTCACTAGCCCCTCTCCCCTCATCTCAACAAGGACTTCACCAGCCCCTCCCCCTCTCCCCTCTTCATCTCAACGAGGACTTCACCAGCCCCTCTCCCCTCTTCATCTCAACAAGGACTTCACCAGCCCCTCCCCCCTCTACCCCCTCATCTCATTGAGGACTTCACTAGCCCCTCTCCCCTCATCTCAACAAGGACTTCACCAGCCCCTCCCCCCTCTCCCCTCTTCATCTCAACGAGGACTTCACCAGCCCCTCCCCCTCTCCCTCTTCATCTCAACGAGGACTTCACCAGCCCCTCTCCCTCTTCATCTCAACAAGGACTTCACCAGCCCCTCCCCCCTCTACCCCCTCATCTCATTGAGGACTTCACTAGCCCCTCTCCCCTCATCTCAACAAGGACTTCACCAGCCCCTCTCCCCTCTTCATCTCAACGAGGACTTCACCAGCCCCTCCCCCCTCTCCCCTTCTCCCTCTCCCTTCTGTTCCCCTCTCCCCCACTCCTCTCTTCTCTTGGTCCCTGTGGTTGGTGACATCAGAAAAATAAGCTGTTTATGGTGCAGTATTGTCAGTGCAGCAGTTGAAGTAGAGCCATGCATTGATGCACAGCATATTGAGGTATAAGTGTGGGTTACTGTGAGTGTCTGCCTGTAATTATATCTGCATGTGAAGATTACAGAAGGTTTTTGATGAGTTTGAAATGATTATCCTCACTGGTGCGATCTTATGATATTCATTCTGTGTGTGTATGATGTGTGATGTGGGATACGGCCCACCCTGTTGATGTGGGGCTGGATAGGAAAGAGCATGCTGAGACAGCCCTGGAGACGAGGCTGACAATCTGATCATTGTATCAGAGTTGGATGAAGAGGGATGGGGGCGGCATGGTGTGTACATCTGGTTTGTGTGTGTGTTTATCTGTTAGAAGAGTCTCTGTGCATGTTATAGGGGATCGGTTGGGGTGGGACATTAGTCCCAATGGTGCCATTACAAGGCTTGTTAGAGCATTACACAGTGTGTGTGTGTGTGTGTGTGTGTGTGTGTGTACGTGTGTGTACATATTCCACGTGTTGCAGTCCTTGTTGAGATGAAGAGGGGAGAGGGGCTGGTGAAGTCCTCGTTGAGATGAAGAGGGGAGAGGGGGGCTCATAAATAACAGTGTAATGTCAAGGCTGGTGAGTGTGCTATTGTTCTTGGCCTGCAACGTTCTTTACTTTGGAGATGTTGAACTGTTGGAAGAGCTCTGTAAATTCTACTACTCAGATATAAAGTGTGGACTTTAGAACACAGATCTGTGCTGAATGTACTAAGTGTCCAAACTGGCCTAACGTTCCATTGTCTCTAAACCCCCCTCTCCTATTCCCTCCCCCAGGAGAGCAGGGCATGGCCGGTAAGCCGTTCCGGGCCACCTTCATCTGGAGCAGCATCATCGCCAACCTCCAGCAGCGCGTCGAGGTCAAGCGCCACCGCCACAACCTCAAGACCTACTATGACTGTTTCCTGGGGTCAGAGGCTGTGGACGTGGTGCTGGCCCATGTCATCCAGTCACGTTTCTGCGGCGATGCCGAGGTGCCTCGCTCCAAGGCCGTACGCCTCTGCCAGGCCCTGATGGACTCGCGGGTGTTCGAGGCGGTGGGCACCAAAGTATTTGGGAATAAGGAGAAGTGGCGTGCCACCTTCGAGGACAGTAGCTGTAGTCTGTACCGGTTTCTTCCGCTTCCGTCTAGTCCCACTACCATGACCAGCTCGCACTCGACGAGCACCATCACCATCGAGAGTGAATACGACTCGCCGAGCAAACACCGGAACAGCTATAGCCCACCTCTCAAACGGTACGGTAGGCTGAGTTTAAAGCTATGTTCATGAGTTGATATGTTTCGTAATCATTCCCAAATAGCGGATTAACAATGAATTAATTTTATGAGGGCTTTCATCCCAAAACTCAACTCATGTATCGCCAATGAGTATCAACGTCTGTGACCTTGTTGTTACTCTCACTGATTGGTGCTTCTCAGTTGTCCAATCAAGGCTCTCCTTGCTGATGATTGTGATAATGTGTTCCCGTAAACCTAATTTGCATGGCTCAAACTCTTGATTCTTGCAGCATAATTCCTATGATTTTTTCTTTCTACCCAAACATGCAGTTAGACACTCGGTTAGAGAGCTCCTTTTTAGGCAGTGAGACAGGGACTGTAGGTTTTGACTCAGAGCTCTATAAGTGGTTATGGGTTTAGAGAGTTTGTCACAGAGCCTGCAGATTTGGCGCCGTTGGTCATTATTCTGGGAAGTCCAGAGATAAAGAGGTGATGTCAATGTTTTCAGTATGTGTTGTGGATGCTATGTGTCTCTCTTCTGTCTTTAAGAGTGTAGAAAACAGTAAGTAGCTATTCTCCATGAAACTTTTATTTTTTTCTGAAGAATTCCTTAAGGACACTAGAGTGTAGAGGACTGAGATCTGCACTGAGATCAACAGGAGAACTGAAGTGGTGTGAGGATAATATCATATGGCCATTGGCCATGGTGGCTCTCTGGTCTCCCCCGAACCATGTAAAGTGGTCCTAAGTGACAGCTCAGGACTGTACCCATGAAAACCTGCTGCCTCCAATCTGTCTCACTGAGATGAAAGAGTGGAGAGAGATGGAGAGAGCGAGAGTAGAGAGAAAATGGAGAGAGAGTACGAAGAGAGAGAGAGTGAGAAAGAGAGGAGAGAGAGAGTAGAGAGAGAGTGAGAGAGAGAGGGTAGAGAAAGAGAAAGAGAGAGAGGAGAGCGAGCGAGAGAGAGGAAGAGAGAGAGTAGGTAGAGCGAAAGAGAGAGAGCGAGAGAGAGAAAGAGAGTGTTATTGTAAAGCCATACTTTAGGTGAACTGTGCTCCCAAGGAGTTTTATATAAAAACACACCAAGCACGCTCTTGAGGCAAAGTATGATTGCACCAAGTACAGCGTTTAAAACGTAAAATGTAATGATTCTATCAAAATCCAAAGAGGAGTGTGGAGGTAAATTGGAAGATAGTTTTTGTTTTGCTAAATGTGTTTAACACCAATTTCACCAAGTAGACATATTCTGGTCACCTGTGATTGAAAAATAAAAATTTCTAAATGCTACTTTGGGTTCCGGTAATAACAGGTCTGTGATTGCTCCAATCATGTCCACTGATTTCTCTCATTATGTTCGTCCTCAGTAAAGAGGATCAGTACTCCAACAACCACTCTCTGGTCAAAACAGACAAATCACTAGAGGACGTGTTGGGGAACCTCAACGTCAC
>NW_025535003.1:55000-129260 GCF_020615455.1 Coregonus clupeaformis
TAGCTATTTCTCTCATGAATTCACACAGCTGTGATTCCTCCCAGCCTGCCAGGGGCGCTAACACCTATCCTGTCCTCTCTGTGTGACGATAGTGAATGGGAAGAGGGAGCAGGTTCTGGAGGCCCTACAGCTGTGTCTGAAGCTACAGGACTCTCGCAGTAAAGAGGAGCTACGCAGACTGCTGCGATTCATGGCCGTCGCTGCCAAACCACAGGAGGTCAAACTGCACAAAGAGGTGTGTGTGTGTGTGTGTGTGTGTGAGAGTGTGTGCCAAACTACTCTGAGGTCATATCTACTAGCAGCCACTCTCTATATATGTAGGTAGATGTGAACGTTGTGTTGTTTTCCAGATAGAGAACCGGATGGCGGTGAAGAGATCTTTCTCTAGTGCCATCGTCTACAGCATGAGACTGGCCAAGGGGAAGGTTGACCTACTGGTGCTGTTTATGGTGGAAAACCACTGTGACGTCTTCAAGGTGTGTGTGCACTAATCTTTTATCAGACGCTGTGTGTGTGAATAGGTGAACGGGTAGGCGTGAGTGTCCGTGTGTGTGTGTGCATGTACGTGCATGCGTGTGGGTAGGTGGGTGATTAATATGATGTTTTGCACGTGTGTCTAAACTATATAGACTAAAGACCACTGGGTCAGTGCACTGAGGCTCTTGACACCATCTGTTAATAGACTGTTTACTACTCAAACAGTGGGATGGAGTTTGAATGGGACTTCATGAAAGACACTGATCTTAACACTCTTAGAAAAAAAGGTGCTATCTAGAACCTAAAAGGGTTCTTCGGATGTCCCCATAGGAGAACCCTTTGAAGAACCCTTCTTGGTTCCAGGTAGAACCCTTTTGGGTTCAATGTAGAACCCTATCCACAGAGGGTTCTACATGGAACCCGAAAGGGTTCTACCTGGAACCAAAAATGGTTCTACCTGGAACCATAAAGGGTTCTACCTGGAACCAAAAAGGGTTCTATGGGGACAGCCGAATAACCCTTTTGGAACCCTTTTTTTCAGTGTGTAATGCCTACATCTCAGCAGCATGAGGGTAGAGAGGACGCGATAGAGAATTGCAACACTAGAGCCTAGCCAAGCTGCCATATCTCTGATAGCTTTAATATTGGAGTCGAGCTCAAACAGTGACTACAGTTTGTAAACACAGAGTTCTGTGTGTGAGATTAAACAGATGAAAGCAGCCCTGATCACATGGTTTAACTTATTTGATCCTCTCCTTTCAGATTCCAGTGTCGTTGCACAAGCTTGTGAGCGATAGACTGACCAACATTGTGAAGGGGAAAGACCCACAAGTCTTAACAGGTATGTGAGCTTCTGGAAGCTGTTTGGTTTGTCTGTCTGTCTGTCTGTCTGTCTGTCTGTCTGTCTGTCTGTCTGTCTGTCTGTCTGTCTATACTGTTATCTGACAAAGCGTCACCTACCTTCTGTGTGTTTGTTGTGGTGAATGAAGACGTAATGCCCTCTCCCTCTTCCTCTCTATCTTTCTCTTCACTCAGGCTCTACATATTGCAGGCGAGTCAATGGAAAAGCGTACATGGAGAGCAAGCAGAAGACTACCAAAGAGGAATTATGGGCTCTACTGAAGACAATCCACGAAAACCCCAAACTGTCAAACAAAGAGAAGAGACGCTTGCTAGGACAGTTCTACAAGGGGCATCCTGAGATCTTTGTCCAGTACTTTGGAAGCAGATTGTCAAGTGATGATATATAGCTAACTAAGGTGATATTTAAGTGAATAACTAATGTATTATTTGTAAAAAGAAAAGACAGACAGACAAAGGTGGTGTAAATGTTGTAAAAATGCAGTGTACAAATATATTTAATTTACTTCGCTCATGTGAAGAGATGAATGTGAAAGCTTGAATACAATTTGAGAATTGTTTTATAATTTCACGTGGAATTCTCTTTCATTTGGCTGTTACAGGGCCATTCATCTCTGATGACATTTTGATAATATAATTTCATGCTCAAAATCTAAGGATGTCAGCCTTATGAAGTAAAGATTGTCTCAGAAGGAAATGAACCCATTTGCCCTTTCTTCGAATGCAGTTGGGACATTCAACAATTTTTTTAGAAATAAGTTCAGAAAATTACAGTCCCAGACAACTTCCCAGAAATATCATTTAAATACACCATTTAGAGACTACAAGTGTCTGTCAAAATATAATACATATTATTTTACATTTCTATGGTTCCTATGGCAACAGGCTGAACAAAAAGTGTAATTGAGAACTCTAATTGTGTGACAGATGCACATGGCTTCTAGTGTTATATTCCTCAACAAAACCCTGGGTCTGCTGCCACTTTGGGAGAAGGTCAGAAGAAGTTCTGCGTATCCTGTTTCAATGAATGTATTCTTTCTCTGTGGTTACGCAATAGGGAGATGGTGTGGGTAATAAAGATGAAGGATTTCAGAATAGGCTGACGTGAGGCCATCCAGTCTAGTCCACTCCCTGTCATGTGGTTCGCTCACACAATATCATTTAAAGTATAACAATGTCTGGAGATTGAGATCAGGCAGGAGGAAATTTGAAATCCCCAAGTTTGAGTCTTATTTATTTTCCCACTGTTGTAAACAGTCATTGAAATTCATATGGACCATCCCTCTGGGTCTTTCTGGTGTCTGTAGCCAACCAACAGAGTAGCGCCTACCGTAATAGAGAGACTATTGTTACTCAACAGCTGACAGTTACATACCTAGATTCATTCATTCTCTGGGTTTCCATATCGCATATCGTCCCAATGAAGACAGACTTCTTAGCCTGCATTCCACAACGCTACGTCAATATCTTGTTTGTCAAGGCAAAAACAACTTGGCTTCAGGAGAAAGATTGTCAACCAGTATAGTTATGCCTAATTGGTTTAACAGGTTCTCTGATACTGATGTGACTTAATGTCTTAGTTTAGCCTACTAGATCAGGAATGTGCTTGTCACAGTTTTCAGGGTCCCTAACTGCATCTCACTAAGTTCATTTAGGCTACCAATAACTATATTTACACATGTAGACATATTACTTGCTGAACTGGACATTACCCAGAGTTCTAGGAAAACTTCAAAATGTCTGTGTCATCAGTATTCTTAGTGAAATTAGGAATCTGACAAGATATTCCCAGTCCACACAGTATTCATTTAGGTTAATTTACCAATGCTTGTGTTAACTCCAGTTGAAATATTACTTTTATAAATTGGACATTCACCAGATTTCGAGGAAAGGATATATATAATGTTCGTGCCCATCAGTGTTTCTAGTGAAGTGAAGAATCTGACAAGACCTTCCCAGCCCACACAGTACTCAGGGTTTCTCAAAGGATGCTGTTGTCCATTCACAGACAGTATTCAGGGTTTCTTAAAGGATGCTCGTCTGTTCACACATACTCAGGGTTTCATAAAGGATGCTCTTGTTCTTTCACAGACAGTACTCAGGGTTTCATAAAGGATGCTCTTGTCCTTTCACAGACAGTACTCAGGGTTTCTTAAATGATGCTCTTGTCCGTTCACAGACAGTACTCAGGGTTTCTTAAAGGATGCTCTTGTCCGTTCACAGACAGTACTCAGGGTTTCTTAAAGGATGCTCTTGTCCATTCACAGCTGCAGACAAGACAGATGCCCGTCATACCCCAACAACACTTCACATTTAGAAAATTAAACATACTTCAAAGTCCACTACAGAATCTTGTTGCCAGTTTTGACTTGAGTCATATTCAGGTTTAGAGACATGTCTGATTAGTAGCAGGGGAAAAAGCCTAGTCTCATACCCTCTTGATAAAGCTACTGAATTCCACACATTGATGTTGGAATAAGCTCTTTTGGCCAATTTTAAAGAATTAACTAGCTACAAATGAATGGAACTAAAAATGTTCGTAGTCATCCCGTGACCCATAAGTGGGTCCCAACTAACAGTTTAGTAACTGCTAGGATACTGAATGCTGCATAACAATCCAGTTGATATAAGGGTCTGAATAGACAGCAGAGACATACAGTACCTACAGTGTTTGACACCCGGGTTACACAGCACATCCTGATATAGGATCTAAAGTCCTGTTTGAGTTTGAGACTGGACTCCTACAGACACTTCTGTTCTGTTGACTAATTAGCAGTCGCTTCAAAAGGAAAGGAAAGGATGTAGACTAGAGAGAGGAGTGGAGGAGAGAGAGGATTGGAGGAGAGAGAGGAATGGAGGAGAGAGAGGAGTGGAGGAGAAGGAGGAGTGGAGGAAAGGGAGGAGTGGAGGAGAGAGAGGAGTGGAGGAGAGAGAGGAGTGGAGGAGAGAGAGGAGTGGAGGAGAGAGAGGAGTGGAAGAGTGGAGGAGAGAGAGGAGTGGAGGAGTGGAGGAGAGAGGGGTGGAGGAGAGAGAGGAGTGGAGGAAAGGGAGGAGTGGAGGAGAGAGGAGTGGAGGAGAGAGGAGTGGAGGAGAGAGAGGGGGTGGAGGAGAGAGAGGAGTGGAGGAGAGAGGGGTGGAGGAGAGAGAGGAGTGGAGGAGAGAGAGGAGTGGAGGAGAGAGAGGAGTGGAGGAGAAAGGAGTGGAGGAGAAAGGAGTGGAGGAGAGAGAGGAGTGGAGGAGTGAAGGAGAAGGAGGAGTGGAGGAAAGGGAGGAGTGGAGGAGAGAGAGGGGTGGAGGAGAGAGAGGAGTGGAGGAGAGAGAGGAGTGGAGGAGAGAGAGGAGTGGAGGAGAGAGAGGAGTGAAGGAGAAGGAGGGGTGGAGGAGAGAGAGGAGTGGAGGAGAGAGAGGAGTGGAAGAGTGGAGGAGAGAGAGGAGTGGAGTAGTGGAGGAGAGAGGGGTGGAGGAGAGAGAGGAGTGGAGGAGAGAGGAGTGGAGGAGAGAGAGGAGTGGAGGAGAGAGGAGTGGAGGAGAGAGAGGAGTGGAGGAGAGAGGAGTGGAGGAGAGAGAGGAGTGGAGGAGAGAGGGGTGGAGGAGAGAGAGGAGTGGAGGAGAGAGAGGAGTGGAGGAGAAAGGAGTGGAGGAGAGAGAGGAGTGGAGGAGTGAAGGAGAAGGAGGAGTGGAGGAAAGGGAGGAGTGGAGGAGAGAGAGGGGTGGAGGAGAGAGAGGAGTGGAGGAGAGAGAGGAGTGGAGGAGAGAGAGGGGTGGAGGAAAGGGAGGAGTGAAGGAGAGAGAGGAGTGGAGGAGAGAGAGGAGTGAAGGAGAGAGAGGAGTGAAGGAGAGAGAGGAGTGGAGGAGAGAGAGGAGTGGAGGAGAGAGAGGAGTAAAGGAGAAGGAGGGGTGGAGGAGTGGAGGAGAGAGAGGAGAGGAGGAGAGAGGAGAGAGAGGGAGGGAGGAGGAGAGAGGCGGACAACCTCTGTCTGCCTGCCTGTCTGTCTGATGCCCGTCTGTCTGAGAGAGAAAACCATTGAAACACCTGTAATAACTCCCTACCACTAACCTACCGTATACCGTATATACACTGAGTATACAAAACATTAGGAACACCTGCTCTTTCCATGACACAGACTGACCAGGTGAACGCTCTGATCCCTTAGTGATGTCGCTTGTTAAATCCACTTCAATCAGTGTAGATGAAGGGGAGACGACAGGTTAAAGAAGGATTTTTAATCCTTGAGACATGGATTGTGTGTGTACCATTCAGAGGGGGAATGGGCAAGACAAAATATTGAAGTGCCTTCAAATGGGGTATGGTAGTAGGTGCCAGGTGTAACAGTATTGCTTCCGTCCCTCTCCTCGCCCCTACCTGGGCTTGAACCAGGGACCCTCTGCACACGTCGACAACAGTCACCCTCGAAGCACCGTTACCCGTCGCTCCACAAAAGCTGCGGCCCTTGCAGAGCAAGGGAAACAACTACTTCAAGGTCTCAGAGCAAGTGACGTCACCGATTGAAACGCTACTAGTGCGCACCGCTAACTAGCTAGCCATTTCACACCAGTTACACTGGCGCACCGGTTTGAGTGTGTAAAGAACTGCAACATTCGTCAGTTTCCCGTATGTATTAAGAATGGTCCACCACCCAAAGGACATCCAGCCAATTTGAGACAACTGTGGGAAGCATTGGAGTCAACATGGGCCAGCATCTCTGTGGAAAGCTTTCGACACCTTGTAGAGTCCATGCCCCAACAACTTGAAGCTGTTCTGAGGGCAAAACGGGGGTGGAACTCAATATATTGCACCTCAATATTAGGAAGGTGTTCCTCAGTGTAGTGTTTGAGTGAACCAATAGTGCAGTCTGCTTTTATCTGCAATTGATTGACTTGGGGCTACAGTAGGTGTCTGGTAAAGGGTTGATTGACTTGGGGCTACAGTAGGTGTCTGGTAAAGGGTTGATTGACTTGGGGCTACAGTAGGTGTCTGGTAAAGGGTTGATTGACTTGGGGCTACAGTAGGTGTCTGGTAAAGGGTTGATTGACTTGGGGCTACAGTAGGTGTCTGGTAAAGGGTTGATTGACTTGGGGCTACAGTAGGTGTCTGGTAAAGGGTTGATTGACTTGGGGCTAGGTTTCAGGTCCAGATAATATGACAACAACATGGTGTGGAGGGCACATTGTTAGTGTTATGATCTGTTATGGTACCTCTCCTTCAGAGGACAGTCAGTGTGAATAGGTTCAATAGAGCCTAGGGTAAGTGAACTACCAAACAACACCGTCTCAGTTGATTATCAGCCGTAGTGGACACTATTGTGTGCAAGGTGGATAAATATTGATGTAACCCTGTTTTAATGAACAGCAGGTAGATTTCCTCTAGGAAGCATGTTATTGAGTGAGTCTTCGTGTCCTTGGTCACATTAAAAATCACCTCTCCTCCAAACCACATGACTAGAGTACAGCCTGACAGTACAGCCAATGTACCAGTAAACAATGTATTCTAGTATGTATCCATGTGAAATGCACCAATACACACAGCTACATTCAACAACACTTTTTGATTGGCTAGTTTACCGTCCATATCGGAGTGTTACATAATATAAATTGTGAGGTTGTGTAAACAGGAAATAGCAGGTATTTATCAGTCCCCTCTCCACTTGTCATTATTTACATCATCTCTCACACGCCCTTAAGGAATGCGGTCAGTGGGGATTTGGACCGGAAGGAAGAATATACTATTTTTAAACTCACTGACCAACTTGTCCCCTCTCAACACACTAGCCATCACGTTTACTTTTTGCTTTAGATGCTCTCCCAGAATCTATTAAGTTAAGACAAATATAGGGCAGTTTAAAGACACTTAGATTAGCCAGTCTCTGGATTGATCTGATCTGGGTGTGATAGCGGCCTACATTGTACTCGTACGTAGATCACAGCCATGGTTACTAAGTTAATAACAGGCTGGTGGAGGTGACCAGAAGCCCTAACAGACAGGTGGGAGGTCTTATGATGGTCTGGTACTGAGCAGGTCCCAGCATCAAGGCAGGGAATATGATTAGATAGACGGAGACTGGTCTCATCAGGCTTCACTGCTGATGCATTGATACACACACACACAGCTGGAAATCTCTGGTCTAGACAGCTCCATGCTGAACCCTAGTGGTGACTATTAAATATGCATGGCCAAAGTGGTTTACTGTAGACTTTTACCCCTCAAAACATGATTGACCTTGAAATAATATTAAGATAATCTAAGAGAACAAAAGTCATAATTTCAGTAAAACAAAAGACAGGAGGCAGTTTTGTTTTGGTTGTTTTCTCCCGTTTGTATTGGAAGGAAATGCTTTCTCTCAATTTGACTAGAAAAACAAGTTGATTCCATTTGTCCATCACCAGAGCTCACAAGGCCAAACAGCTGAGTGTCAAATTAAGGGTTGAATTAAAAACTTTGTACAGTATTAGTCACCCAGCTTTAAAAAATAAAACTGTTAAAAAAACACCAAGAACAAAAAAACATTAAACACGTGTGTGTAGAGGGACCAACGATGGTTGGATAGAAAGAACCTTCCAGACAAACTTCAGACGAGTCCATTTGCCCTAAAAGGTCGACGTAACGGGTTTACATTCCTGTACAGAGTCCATCCCAAGTGTGCGTGTGTGAGTGAGTGTTCACCGGATCCTCTTCTGCTGGCGAGCGCGGTAGATGTCGTGAACGGGTGGCGCCACAGCGCCCTTGTCCTCCTCTTCATCAGAGTCTGCGTTGGGTCTCTTCAGTGACTTGGCCATGGCATGGTTCTCCATGGAGCCGTTCCCTTCTCCGCCGGCATCAGGCTGCCTGCCTGTTATCAACTCTACTGCTGCGTCTACAGCTGAGAGAGAGGGAGGGAGGGAGATATTAATATTGTGCTATTCAGGCAAAGGAACGTTTAAAAGAGGAGCTGGTGATTTCTGACAGTTTCAAAGTTACTTACTCTCTGGTAGTGTACATCTCCTGAAGCTCTCCATCAGTTCATCCACCTGCACAAAGGGCCCCTGTAGAAACACAACACCACAACATCAGTACAACACAACCACATGATATCACTAACAGTGAACGGTGGGGTGTTGGCACTGTGATATCACCAATAGTGAATGGTGGGGTGTTGGCACTGTGATATCGCCAACAGTGAGTAGTGGGGTGTTGGCACTGTGATATCACCAATAGTGAATGGTGGGGTGTTGGCATTGTGATATCACCAATAGTGAATGGTGGGGTGTTGGCACTGTGATATCACCAATAGTGAGTGGTGGAGTGTTGGCACTGTGATATCACCAATAGTGAATGGTGGGGTGTTGGCACTGTGATATCACCAATAGTGAGTGGTGGGGTGTTGGCACTGTGATATCACCAATAGTGAGTGGTGGGGTGTTGGCACTGTGATATCACCAATAGTGAGTGGTGGGGTGTTGGCACTGTGATATCACCAATAGTGAGTGGTGGGGTGTTGGCACTGTGATATCACCAATAGTGAGTGGTGGGGTGTTGGTACTGACCACGAAGCAGGTGGGTGGAGGCAGTAGCTTCATCAGGATGACTGCGGCCGGGGGGACCGGGAACACCCCTCCTGGAACAGGGTGCAGTCCTGGAGCTGTGGGGAGAGACCAGAGTATGTGAGCGAAGCTGGTGTGGAGCGGACTGTGCCCAATTTGACTAGAGGCTGGAGCGTCGGCCTTCTCACCCGCTCCAATTTCGCTCCAGTTGCGCTCACGTCATGAGCTCAGGGCATGCCCGGCCCAGAATGCATTTGTAGGCTACTTGTGTGCTGCTATAGTCCCTCTCAACACACTAGCCATCACGTTTACTTTTTGCTTTAGATGCTCTCCCAGAATCTATTAAGTTAAGACAAATATAGGGCAGTTTAAAGACACTTAGATTAGCCAGTCTCTGGATTGATCTGATCTGGGTGTGATAGCGGCTTACATTGTTTAGCCAGTCTTTTCATTAAGAAACTGTTAAAACACAGAGGTGCAAAATCAAGGTGACATACAAAGATGTGAAGGACCAAGAGCAAGAGAGGGAGGGTGGTGATGTGGTGTCCACAAGAATCATTGTGGAATGTGAAAAGACACGTATCCTGAAAGCATGATATGTTCTACGTGCTAACAGAAAGCAATGAGGTGGGTAGCTAGCTAAGTGTGTCATTGTAGCAACAAAAAAACAGATCTCTTAAAAGTTTCATTACTTTTCGTTCTATACAACAGGCCATGGTTGATTTTGGCCCAATAGGCCTGGCATATTACCTCTTTCAAGGAGCTTTCCGTTTTGATTGGGCTATTTTACCTAAAAACCTTTAGGCCTACCAATAGATAAACAAATAAAACTACTTGAAGGGTGGTTAGCATCCCCAGTGGCTCTGCAAGCGTGGAGAGGGTATTCTCCGCTGCAGACCTGCTCTCCCAGCAGCATCACATGATCCTGAAGCCACAGACTCTGGCCAAACTCCTGTTTCTAAAAATGAATTCAAAGGCCTAATGAGGCATTTTTAATTTCATTTTTATTTAATTATGAGTAAGTCAATTTATAGACTATAATAAATTAATTCAACGAAATGTTGTTTAAATGCTGAGCGCTTAATGTTCATGCCAGCCTAGTGTGTCGCACTCACAAATGTTCACAATGTATTTCTTTGTAGGCTATAGCCTTTAATCTTTATTTTTATAATAGGCAAATAATAATAATAATAACAACAACAATAATAATAATAGCCTAAATAATTCATTTGCGTTCCTTCTTAGGCTCCCTGTCTGGCTCCTGACCTATTTAGAGTGTTTATATGCTGTTTAATATGACATGTAGCCTATTTGAAATGATGAGTGCTTCTTACAGTCACCTTTTCCTGTTGTTTATTAAAATACTTTTCATTCAAATCATATGGTTTGGGTTCAATACTTCAAAATATACAGCAAATTTGTAATGGCAGTTTTTTTTCTTGTGAGCAAGGAGCGGTTTTTAGCAGAGCGGTTGGAAAGGACATGGATCCCGGCTCCGTAAGCGATGAGCAGGATCTCCAATCCGCTCACATACTCTGGGCAAGACACACCTTATTGCACTACATCACTTAGGGCAGATTGAGGATTAGAGACACTACTAAGACCATTTGGTGGTATACTAGGAGCTGGTTGGAGGGTAGAGGGGGGAGGGGGTAAGGTACCTACAGGTCAGGTGTCATGGCTGGTAGGGGTAGAGGAGGGGGTAAGGTACCTACAGGCCAGGTGTCATGGCTGGTAGGGGTAGAGGAGGGGGTAAGGTACCTACAGGTCAGGTGTCATGGCTGGTAGGGGTAGAGGAGGGGGTAAGGTACCTACAGGTCAGGTGTCATGGCTGGTAGGGGTAGAGGAGGGGGTAAGGTACCTACAGGCCAGGTGTCATGGCTGGTAGGGGTAGAGGAGGGGGGTAAGGTACCTACAGGTCAGGTGTCATGGCTGGTAGGGGTAGAGGAGGGGGTAAGGTACCTACAGGTCAGGTGTCATGGCTGGTAGGGGTAGAGGAGGGGTAAGGTACCTACAGGTCAGGTGTCATGGCTGGTAGGGGTAGAGGAGGGGGTAAGGTACCTACAGGTCAGGTGTCATGGCTGGTAGGGGTAGAGGAGGGGGTAAGGTACCTACAGGTCAGGTGTCATGGCTGGTAGGGGTAGAGGAGGGGGGAAAGGTACCTACAGGTCAGGTGTCATGGCTGGTAGGGGTAGAGGAGGGGGGTAAGGTACCTACAGGTCAGGTGTCATGGCTGGTAGGGGTAGAGGAGGGGGTAAGGTACCTACAGGTCAGGTGTCATGGCTGGTAGGGGTAGAGGAGGGGGAAAGGTACCTACAGGTCAGGTGTCATGGCTGGTAGGGGTAGAGGAGGGGGTAAGGTACCTACAGGTCAGGTGTCATGGCTGGTAGGGGTAGAGGAGGGGGAAAGGTACCTATAGGTCAGGTGTCATGGCTGGTAGGGGTAGAGGAGGGGGAAAGGTACGTACGGGCCATGTGTCGTGGTTGGTAGGGGATCATCTGGTTGGTGTCAGGTTTGGGATACTCTGGTTTGCGGTCAGCCTCGTCCTTTTGCGAGGGAGCAGATGGGGTCACCACCGTCTCCGTCTGGAGCAACGCCGCCAGTTTGGCACGGGACACGTCCTACACACACAGGTTAACATCATAGAATTATAAACAGTTATCCTTTCCCCTCACGATTGAAGAGTTGAACAAGACAGAAACACACAAACGGTCCACTTGTTTTATAGACATTGATCGATTTCTATTGAAGTCTTCAACCCTTAACAGATGACGCGGCCATAGCAGTCAGCATCATCTTTCTGTGTAACTGTAGAAACTACCAGTTGTACAGACCTTGTATCCGAGGGCTTTGAGCTCGCTGGCGGAGCAGGGGTACAGGTCCATGAACTTGTATCTGTCCACCAGCAGGGCTGTCTCCTTGCCTTCGTACTCGTCCTTGAAGGCCGTGAAACGCCGGCGCTCCACCTTCAGGATACTGGCAAGGTCCCCGATGTTACTCTCAAAGGCCAAGAAACGCGCCCAGATCTCACTGAGGGAGAGGTGTTGATAAAAAACACAGGACCGTCAATAACACAATAACAGACACAGATCTGATGTGGGTGTTGTAGGAATGTAATTCCTCATACCCAGACTTCTCTGGCGACAGGCTTCCCGAGGTGAGAACACGCTCAAACAGAACTCTGGTGTTGTTGTCCTCTGGAGGGGGGGGAAGAGAGGGAGAGAGAGGAAGAGAGAGAGAGAGAGAGAGGGGGGGAGAGAGAGAGGGGGGAGAGAGAGGGGGGAAGAGAGAGAGGGGGAAGAGAGAGAGGGGGGAAGAGAGAGAGGGGGGGAAGAGAGAGAGGGGGGAAGAGAGAGAGGGGGGAAGAGAGAGAGGGGGGAAGAGAGAGAGGGGGGAAGAGAGAGAGAGAGAGAGGGGGGGAGAGAGGGAGAGAGAGAGAGGGGGGGAGAGAGGGAGAGAGAGAGAGGGGGGGGAGAGAGAGAGAGAGGGGGGAAGAGAGAGAGAGAGAGAGAGAGGGGGAAGAGAGAGCGAGAGAGAGGGGGAGAGAGAGAGAGAGAGAGAGAGAGAGAGAGAGAGAGAGAGAGAGAGAGAGAGAGAGAGAGAGAGAGAGAGAGAGAGAGAAGAGGCATTCAAACTCATTAATCTACCATTATGTTACAGATAATGCCTCAGCCTCCCTCTCCTAACTTACAGCACAACAACCCCATATCTATATACGTCAATGAAATAAACAAAAACACCAGCGTCTATAGACTGCCTCTGCCTGGGTTTTATCTAGTTTGACTATACCAGTAATTGCATCGTCTATGGATGGTTCTCTATTTACTTTTGATAGAGGATGTCACTGGGTTTATGTCATAGAGAGAATAGAATCAGCATGCTTAACAAAGACTGATAATGGATCCTCTGTAGCCTTCCAACACCATCGCTTAACAACTATACAATCTCAAGGACTGTTGCCATGGCAACTACCCATGGTTGTTTTATTGTTACACAAGAGGGTGAATGACAGTCTCAATAAATGAATCCATCACTTGTCACTTACCATTAAGGTGTGAGAGGTAATCGATGTATGCAAGTATATACTCTGGAATGTCTCCATATTTCTTCAAACCCAGCTCAAATATCTTAAAGGCCACTGATTTGTCCTGTGAGGGAAGGTAACGGAAGACCAGTCAAACACTGAGAAACAGAATTTTCCCCCTTATAGTCAAACACTGAGAAACAGAATGTTCCCCCTTATATTCTCTCTCAACGTTCCACTCTTGGCACGTGTTTAAGTCTAAGGCCGCAGACACACCAACGCGGATGAAATCGTATATGCATTAATCAATTGTCTGTCAAAAGTTATTTTCAAGTCAACTGTTTTCGGTTGTCCATCATCCGTCAAAGGATGACTCCCTCCCATTGGAACAACCATTGGCTCAATACGGAATTTTCAGACCCAAAATGTGTGTGTGGCCGTAGCCTATGTACAGTCCACCTACCTTACTGCAGTAGTACTCCATCAGTGCTGCAGTCACGTAGACGTGGTGACGCGTGCGCATGTCCTCCCGGGCCTTCTTGAAGATGATGCGGCCCGACTTGATGCCCTCGGCCCGCCTGCCAAACTTCATGTACTGGATGTAGACCAGGGTGGGGTCGATGTCCTCGATGGCCAGCAGACGGTTGTAGATGCTGTGGACCTTTTCATGCTTCATTCGACTCTGACAAGAGGAGAGATGTGGGTTCGCTCATTCATCAATTAAATGCCTGTCAAACATTTCCTGGACCTCTATTCAACATTCATTTACTGGCTCACACTCCACTCCACCACTTAACTCAACAAGACAGTAGGATTGCTCCGGAATAATCAAATCAAATAATCTTAATAGGAATTAGACGAGACAAATGAATAAGTCTGCAGTAAGAGATACACTAATCACTTATGGATGACAGTCAATTATATCAATTTTTCTATAAAGCCCTTTTTACATCAACAGATGTCACAAAGTGCTATACAGAAACCCAGCCTAAAACCCCAAACAGCAAGCAATGCAGCTGTAGAAGCATTATACATTTCCTTGGCAACTTTGACATCTTCATATTACGACCTCATGTTTTGTTTTGGCAAGTGGTCCGTGACAGATGATTGGTGTTTGTGCAGCTCACCTCCTCATAGTCAGCGAATGAAAAGTACAGCAACATGTTCTTCTTCAGTAGAGTTCCGATGGCGCGCTCGTAGATGTTAGCTGCCTCGTCACTGAACACCTTAGAGTTGTTCATGTCCTGAGGAGAGGAAGAAAGAGTTCAAGGAGAAGTTTGGCATTTAAAAACCATATACCAGTAAGGTCTAAAATAACAAACGTGGAGGAAACCCAGTTCCCATTAGGATACATTGTGTCATCAGTGGCCTTGCTTACCCCCTTCTCTGCCAGTAGTTTACTGGACTGGTCCAGATACTGGGCAGCCTCATACCACACGTCAGGGTGATGACCCAGCACCAGCAGACACTGCTCATAGGCAAACATCACTGCAACACGGAGCACAATTACTAAGTTAGGGCTGCAATGCTAGCAAAACCTCGACGCAACACTGGATATGTATCAACTTTACTGTGCCTGTAATATCAGTGATGGCATGCTATATCAGGTTCACACACACAACACCCTCAGCTATAGGAATCACTGTGCCCCCCCCCACCACACACACACCTCTCTTAGTGATGAGTGTCTGGTCCTCCGTGCGTAGCGGGTTGCTCTTCTCCCATTGGATGTACTTCTTCCACATCTCTACCTGCACCGACTCTTGGGGGGAGTTCTGAGGGGGCACCGAGGGGGCGTTCCTATCCAGACCCTTCATCACAGTCTCATATTCCTGAAGAGACAACATCAGCTCACAATCATTCATGGTTTACCAGACAGTATGCATCAGTTTCCCTCCTCATAGTGTGTTTGTGAGTACCTTACCTTGGCCACTCTCCTAGCGTTCATGTAGTCTCTGCTGCGGTCCTCAATCATCTTCTTGGCCAGATGTACGTTGATGCCCTGTTTGTACAATACCAGGCTTCTTAGTACCACTGACAGATGATATATATCAATGGCACATAAAAGCAATGTTCTGCTACCCCCCCATGGGGTTCATTATTCAGCCCTCCATAGGGGTCACAGGTCATTGGTCTTACCTCCTCATACTTGCTGTAGTCTCTCCAGAGCTGCTCGATGTTGATCATGGGGTTCACACAGCCCCTCTGGTAGACCCTGCGCACCGCCGTGATTCTCTGGTTCTCAGCGTACGAACCAACAGCCTCACTGGAAGGACACAAGGGTAGGGAATGAGGGACTTTTCCTTGAAGTACGTACTTTTTAATGGAAAAACTAAGTATTGTGTGAAGAGTAGTACTTACACTCCTTTGAGGAAGTTGATGTAGTCCACCCATATCTGAGGGGAGAGCAGAAGAATTAGAGGTCATGGCTTGGAACCCCATTTCAGCCTACCAGATTGCAAATTTTTTACTAACTCATTTTAGAACATTTAATTGCCAATATGCTTTGATTTACCTGGTAGGACATGATCTCCATGCCGATTTTATCCAGCGCAAAGTCATACGCCTGCGCCATCTTCTCTCTGGTAATGGCCAAGCAGGGCTGGGTTAGGACTTGTGTTACATCACAATATCAAGACATGCACTGGGAACATTTGTCAAAATAGGGTGTTGCGTTATCACTGTGAAATGCATTGCTGAATGGTTAAGATGGTGTGTGAGCACAACACCAAGAGCCCCTGGCCCTCACACTCTGTCCCCCTCCAATTCCTTTCCTGGGTAATAGGTGAACCTACTTGTAGCTGGGTAGCTTTCCTTTGGTCTCTCGGACGTAGGAGAGGTAGCATTTCCACAGGTCGATGTGCAGCACTTTCATCAGACATCTCTGAAACAACTACAGCAGGAGGGAAGGGACACGTTTCAAGTATTGAAAAACATATCAGTCTACTGAAAAGTAATGCTTCAGACAGAGAGTGCACTCAATCATTCACAACTGTCATACTGTTGGGCACTGAGAAATAGACATGCTAGGTGATTTGTAGTGTGTGTGTTTCTGTGTATAAAAGGGGAAGTAGTGGATTCCCTCTATGGAGGGCTGCCTAATGGATAGTGACCTAATGCCTACCCAGGCAGGAGAACCAGCAGAACACAGCTCACTGACAGACAGCAGCCACACTACCACGGCTGGAGATATAAACAGCAGTGTACACAAGGGCTTTGCAACACGCTGCTGCTGTTAAAGACAACCTACCCGTGGTGAAAACGAGAGAACTACTTTTCCCTTCAGTTTCAGGTGATGGATAACAGACAGCAACAACACAGTAAAAACATCTGCATCAGATGGAATAGTTTATGCTGCTAAGTGTTTAGTGTTGCCTGTGACTTAAACAAGTGGCAATAAACAATCATTTGCCACTCTTGTGAATTGTAGATTTTCTGTTGTACTGCTGTAAAGCATGCAGCTACATTTTATGGGTTTGGCTTGATCATTGGTGTATTACAGTGGTGACTTAAATGGCTTTTTCAGTTGTTAAGGGCAACACTGGATGAGTCAGAACCATGTTGGTTTCCATCCAGTGACAGGGAGGTGGACCCTCCCTCAGAATCAACCAACCATGGCAGTCTCAGTCTCCTGTAAGGCCAATGGGAGGGGACTTTGGTATGATTTGCACTCACCTTTTCTACCTTGTCATAGTTTTTTGCCTTGATCTGTGGACAGAGTGTAAACGAAGTGTTAATTCAACAGGCAGGTGTTTCCATTGTATATATGGACAAACATGCATGCATGCAAACTCCCTCTTACACACACACACAGTCCCTTTCAGATCAACAAAGTGAATTTCACACAAGAAAGACCATTTCAAGATCAATTTTGTAAGATAAGGGATTTATTCTCATTGTACATCATGGACCATACATGAGTCACATGATCAGCCAGTTGTAAGAAAAAATGAGTTTTGATGTCTAGACATATTGTTCCATGGGGTAAAGAAAAGGGCTGTGAAGGAATCTGTGAATACCCACCCTTCCCAATAAACTGTAGCCTTAGAAAAACAAGCTAAATAAAAACATTTTCATCAGCATATAAAAAGCAATCGTATATTAGCCCCTTCGCTACACTGGAAAAGACCACACTCGTGCCAATCACTAAACACGTTACTGACTGTCAGCCTGGCCAGGCATCAAGGTGACTCTTTGACTGACAGTGGCAGGAAAGAGGCTCCACACCGTCAGGCAGCTGATGTTTGGTGGGAGAGGGAGTCCTCAATCCGTTCTGTCCCTATTCCAAGCCCTGTGGAGTTCCAATCCTCCCTCTACACAGGCCTGCCAGCATAGACCAGTGTCAGCAAAGCAGAATGAGAAACACCAAGCTTTACTGGCGCTACCGGTTGGCCTGGCCCTGACAAAAGGCCTGTTTGTGTGTCAGGCCCAGGGCGCCCAATGCAGCCTAGCTGCATGTACTGTACTGTAGGCCTTCTGTTGTTGCAACTGCAAGGCTAGTAGCTCCTAAAAATATGACGACAAAACACAGTAACAAGAAACATTCAGGTGTTTGAATGGGAGAATACAGTTGAACTTGGAATGAATCCTGCCCCGATAATTCTAAATCTGCTTCTTTCCTTCATCCATTCTAAGAGCAATACAGCGGAATGTCACTAAGCCCACAGGTTGGCTTTCAGCTTATTGTTGTGAAAGCCACTTAAGACAATCACTGATTAGAGGGGCTATCAAATAATCTGTCAATGTTAAACATAGCCTAGGCCTAGCAGCATAAAGCTTGAACAGAAGTACTTTTTCAAGATTAACAGAAGTACTTTTTCAAGATTAACAATACTCAGTGCAAGAAAATAACTAATTCAATATGTATACATCTAGAGGTGGGAGGTATCATTGCAAGATCACAATGAATAATTTCACATTTGTTCAAAGAGTCAGATCCTAAAGAGAGAACTTGGCCTGTGGCGACTATAGCCAATGGCGACTATGGCATTGTAGTGATAAACATGACAAATAACACTAGTTTTACACAGACACAACATGAAACAAAATTGTTTATTACCAATGATTTATTGAGGTAAATCAACTTGAGATAAAATCAACATAAAAATAGCACACAGAAAATGTAACCCCAGCCTTGACAGCTGCATGCTTAGAAAAGTACATCCATGTGACAGTGACATAGCTTTAGGTAGGCTATATCGAAAAAATCTCACCTCCAGGGCAGACACACACAATCTGTAGCCAGCATACATTGTCATTGCATGCATCTACAGCACCCCATGGCTTTAGCACTCACTACCAATAGTTTGAGCGTCTCACTCAAGGTTGTTATAGCAGCTACATGAGAACCAGACCTGAAGACACTACAAAAGAGACAGTTGACTAAAGCACTTCTGTTCTATTTCGGTGCAGGCAAACCAGTCGGGTGGGGAATTAAATAAATATCAATCCATCCAATTTTGTCTAAGATGATTATCTAAATCACATCAACCAAATAAAATACATTATATTAGTAATATGGCCTTTTATCAGGATGTCACAACTATCTAGGCTACTTGAAAGACCCAGGCTTAAAAACCCAAGAGCAAGCCCATCAACACAGGAATACTTCCTTATGCACATTTGTAACATATCCATAAAAATAGCTTCCACAACATTAAACACTATTCCAGTTCTCCATGCTACCATAAGTTCGCTACCAAATAAGCATTCACTTTACAAGCACACCATCACTAGGCCTACTACCTAACACGCATTCAGCAGCCAACAAAAAACTGAATTTACTATGAACTAGGAAGGTGACGGGCAATTTCTGTGGGATAATCAGAGGGCCATGCCTAATGCTTACTTTAAAATGGGATTAGTTATGGGGAAAGGAGGAGGTTGTTAACTGGACTGCAGTAACCATCAACACCATAAAGAAAAGATGCAATAAGTCACAGTACAGAGTTCTGGTCATTTGTTTTATTAAACAGTATGCAATTTAAAATCACTTTCTCAACAAACCGCAGGGTACAGTCAAATTGAGTACAACGCAAGTTATGCATTTCCTTATGCTTGTGCATGCACAGACCAACCGCTTGAGAGTTCCCCAAGGTGAGTGAAACTGTATTGAAACGAACACAAAAAGCACAACGTAAGTGTGAAATGTGCCACAAAAAGTCAAATCTGACCCAGAACCAAGACAATGGTCCCCTAAGCTGCACCTGTATGTTAGTGTCTTGCAATGTGTGAATTCACACAAGTGAACGCCTGAATTCCCAATAGTGGATTGTTAGTGTATAACTCTTTCACAAGCACACGTTATTTTCTTGAAAGGTTAGTGGGAAAAGGTCAGATATTCAAACGTATGATTCGTTTTCTACACATTAGCAAAAAAGATGGGGGACTCAAAACTAATAAATTAGATCCAAACTAGAATGTTGATGTTACTGCAGCAAAGAACAAGGCAGCAACTACCATACTATTTGACAGGTTGCTGTTAGAAGAACTCAACTCAAAACAACCAAAGCTTAACAAAATTAGTTAATTTTTTTCCAGGTTACTCACTATGTTGAGGCAAATGAAACTGGGCTAAAAAAAGAATATGGCAACCTCGATTTGACTGCAGTCTAGATATAAATCAAAGGCTATCCAAACTGGAAGGGTAAAACAAAAAGGATAGTTTTAATGCAAATGACCAACTTTAACTATGGTACATAGTTATAAACAAATGAAGTCAACAGGTGGTTGAACTTTTACAGAATGACCTACAGGCTGTGCTAAATGGTGTTGAATGAGGCCATTCTAACTAGGGCAGCAGTGTATAGAATGGGAGAGCTTCTAGACTCAAAAACAATGTGCCCAACTCCTCACGGATGTGCACGGTGCAAATACCCCACGGTTTAGTAGGATTGTATTCCAGTCACTATGCACCTACAAATAAGGTGACGGTCTGAACATTTGAGACTATTAGCCAATCTGGTATCAATCAACTCTTAGACAAGGGGTGTCCAATCCCAGTCTTGTAGGGCAGCAGTGTCTGCAGGCTTTTCCCCTCTAGTCCAGCACCACCACACCTGGGTCACATTCTGTAGCCACAATTAACAGGAGAAAATACTGTCATCTTATTTAACACCATGGAATCAGCTGTATTTGCACTGGGCTGGAACAAAAGCCTGCATACTGCAGGACCAAGATGGGACACCCTGTACTAGTCAACTCCTGTAGATCTGAAAGGAAGCTGTGGGTGTAAAAAGGGAGCTACACAGAGCATCACCAGTTCACATACTTCCACTCAATCCCTTCAGACCTACAAGTGAGGCTTGGGCTTGATTTTAAACTGGACACATGAGCTGCTCTCCTCCCCCAGACTTCCATTCACCTGCTGTAGACAGCCCAGGGCCCAGAGACTAGTTGGGATCAGAGCTGTGTGTAGCGGGCATCAATTAAGGCACAATAATAAAAATGAGGCTTGGTCAGTCATGCTCTTAACTCACATACTTACCCACTTTATCCCCCTACAATAAGTGGATTACAAGCATCCATGTGTATGTCTAAAACTAATGGAATACTAATTAAATGATTGAGCTTACGTATGGATGGGGGTTTAAGGCTCATCTAAGATGTAAGCACTATTGCTTGGTCAGGGTAGTAGGCAGGAATGGGAGCAGGTACCACCCACAGAAATAAAAGGTAAGGAAACCAATGTAAGTTTGTAATTTGGGTGAACTATCCTTTTAAAGACATATTGGCGTAATGTGGATTCTTTGCTGGGTCAAAACCAGGGTGAACGTCAGCCTATATATAAACGGGGATATACAATATTACAGCTTTGGACGTAAACATAGATGGCCTGTTGGGGGTAGGGGGGCACACCTGTGCTGGGAAAAGTGTTAAGTTGGACACAACATTCACTCATACGGTTTATGATCAAAAACAAAAATGACCTCAAAGAAATGACACAGGAGGCAATAAATAGACACGACAAGTGAATAAAAGGCTAAAGCACTCCAATACCATTAAAAAGTTTTAATGCTGTTGCAGATCAAACATGCAACAAATGCACCTAACCCCATTTAAAGACGTAGAAAATAGATGTTCTTTAACCAAAGAACATACAGTCTGCTTCCTGAAAAATAAATGGTTAAGATTGTAACCTAAACCCCTCGTACTTTAAAAAATATATACAATTTAGATGAAGTGGACCTATTTGTTGTGTGAAAGTCACATTGTTGATCCTGTTAGGATATGCACACCCATGCACACGTAGTTGTGAGAAATTGATAAAATATTAACCTCCGCTTCAATGAATAGTTTCCAGAATCTGCCCGAGCTTGGGAACTGGGCAACAAGTCGTTCATATGTCTTCCTTGCTTTGTCTATAGGCTGGTTCTAAAAGGGTAGAATGCATTCACATGTACACTTGTTGACAAACAAGTTGAAACAGTCCTATATGACACATTTGTAATTGTTCTGTTAGATCCCCACCCACCACCCTGTTGATCCCCACCCTCTCCCTCCCTTGACCCGATCGATTACCCCAGGTAAGAGGAAGCAACCCTGAGTCACTAAACCTGTGCTTCTCGAATCAGAATGCTCCATGCGTCAAGGTCATATGGGTTTTCTTCCAACTTCTTCTCTGCTTTCTTAACCTTCTCCGGGATATACTCAGCTGCCTGCAAGACGTAAAAAGATGATTGGGGTTACAGACATGCATACACTGCAACAATAGGTGGCTTGGGAAAATCAGTCAGTGTGCCAATATTATAGACAATTTTAAGAGTACATTTTAGAAGAGCTCGTTTATAATAGACCTACTACACTTGTTCCTTAACAGTTTGGACTTTCTTTAGCCACATAAAAAAGCGAGTAAAACAAAGGCAAACACGAGGCAGTGCTTGCTTGTTTACGTGGTTAGCTAGCTAGCTACTAAGGTAGGTAGCTAATCATGTAAACATGTTACACAATTGCACAACTTCTGACATAGCTAGCTTATTGAGTGAACGGTGCGCTCAACTGTTGAAATGCAATACAATGTGCACGCATTGCATACGCTTTAACTAGTTAGCTAACTAGTGCAACAAAAAAGCGCGGCCCAACTTCAACAGTAATTTTACCTAGGTAGCTAACGCTAGCTTGCAAGCTAACTAACTAGCGTGTTTATTCTCAACAGGCCAAACGCTAACTAGCACACGATAACTAGTCGTGTTAGCATGAAGTTCTTTCACACGCAGACCATATCAGGTTGTGTTACCTATACTATACAAGTTAGTTGACGTTAGTTAGCCGTTTGCCATTAATTTACGACCAAAATCATTGGCAGGTTACCTAGCTAGTACGTAATTAGCTTAGCCGCAGATATCTCTCAAAAGGGAAATGTAATTGATTAGTTAACTATTTCCACTAAAATATTGTCAAGAATGTATGGTAACTATGTAGAAAGCGCTCCCAATCTACATTAAACGGTATCTAGAGTGTAGGCCTAGCTAGGTAGTGAACCATCATGCAACACGAGTGAAAATGTAGCTAACTAGCAACCGTTCGCTACAAACAACTGAAATGATCTACCTGGTCGGCGGTTGCTTCCGTGGACATGACTGGTTACGTTTAGTGTACCTATATTACAAATTGCAATAGCAACAGTATTTAAACATACAAATATTTAATTAAAAACAGCTATATCGCATGATGCACGATGACTCCAGTAGCTATGCACACAGTCTGCCCGCTGCTGTGACTGGACGTTTTCTCAAAATGGCGTATGTGAACGCTCACTTCCTTAAGTTCTGGAGGAAGTCACCTCTACAGACAAAAAAAAATCACATTTGAGATTGCTTTGTACAGCATTTGAATGTTTTATATATCTATGTGTATGGATGAGACCAATATTTAGAACAAAATGTTTAATTGCATGTGCATAAAAAAGCCATTGAATTAACACATTTTAATCACTAATGTAATATCTTTGATAGGATGTCTGGGTCATTGAATTAACACATTTGAATCACTAATGGTATGAATCTCTTTGATAGCTATGACAAAGTCAGTACAGTATTAAGATAGGCTAAAACTGCTTCTCCAATAGAAATCCCCGATCACACTTGTCACGTCATGGCGACGTTGAATAGCAAAGACGTCCATTCAAAGGCACTCCTTCGATATAAAGTTGTTTTTGACGAAAATTAAAACGTGTCAGTTTGTCACTTTCACAAGTTGAGTAATAACATGTTCAACCACTTAAGACATTGGTTCGATTCTAGATTGTACCTTTAGATTTCGAGAAAATGAACAACTAAGGAATACTTTTTCACTTTTCTAATTGGTCTGTTTCGCAAGCGTTCCCGGAAGTCTCGCGATGCGCCTCTGGGTTTAGAAACTGTGGCCATGACGTCTGGATCCGAAAATTGTCTACATAGCTAGTTGTTGTAATATATTTTTCAGACAGCAGAGGGGGACAGAATGCAAATCAACACTGTGACTACATAAACAGACCATATCAATCGAGCCCAGAGCTCATCATCATACGTACACATTCTGCTAGAATAGTAATAGAAAAACATTATTTGCACTTACTGCAATGCTCACTTTAGGAATGATTACCGAGAGCAAGTCCATAGGGTGACTACAGGGTGTGAGACGACTGACTTCTTCTTAATGATTGAACATTTATTTGCTTTTGATATTTTTTCTTTATTTAACTTGGCAAGTCAGTTAAGAACAAATTCTTATTTACAATGACGACCTACACCGGCCAAACCCGGACGACGCTAGGCCAATTGTGCGCCGCTCTATGGGACTCCTAATCACGGCCGGTTGTGATACAGCCTGGAATCGAACCAGGGGGTCTGTAGTGGCGCCTCAAGCACTGAGATGCAATGTCTTAGACCGCTGCGCCACTCGTGAGTCCGAGTTGTTGGCAAGTTTGGGGAGTGATTGATTACGTAATCAGTTACATTTAAACCTATTACAAAAAACTGTAACTAATCAATTAGGTCACCAGCAAACATATTGTAATCAGAACAGATACTTTTGAAAAACTAGATGATTACTTGTTGGATTAATTTTAAATTCAGAAAGGATGTTTGCGGGAAAAAAATACATTTACAACACCTTTCTGTTTTCTCAATGACATTTAATTCAGCATTGAAAATAGGCACACATTTAAGTTTGTTCAACTTCAGTGAGTCTGACCACAAGTCAGGGACCAAAATGATGGCACACCAAATGCGTTTGATGGATCCTCTTAAGGGGAAAGTAATCCAAAAGTAACTGAATGTAATCAGATTACGGTACTACGTTTTTGGGTAATCCAAAAGTTACGTTACTGATCATCATTTTGGACAGGTAACTAGTAACTGTAACGGATTAGTAACCAACCCTGTATGTAGGCTATATCATTAATTGAATTGAGTGCTATTTATTGGCCCCTAGGCTTGTTAGTGTGGTGCTACAGTGACCATAATATGGCCGAATTCCCTGCAAAGACTGGGAGCTAAAGCAGCTGAACAGACATATGCAAGGCTTACAGGGCAGCGAGAGCGGAACCCTATAACCCTCCTCACACCTGTTGCCTTCACCAGCTGAGGCCACTAGTCGAGCCAAGCCAGGCCTGGGGTTTGGTTTGGTTTGTCCCCAAGGATGGGGCTGGAGGCAGGGACAGGAGCTGTCGCTGCCAGAGATGGGGGCTGGGGCTGACAGTTGCCTGTTGTCGGATTAGGTTACGGTTGAACCCCAGTTGGCCACCTCAGACAGTGAGGACTGTCGTTGTCAGGCTGGTGCCTCCAGGCTGTTTGTGGATGTGCTGTGTATTTGCTTGTCGCTCTCAGGAAGAAAAAAAAATATCTGCAAGATTCCACATCGTCTTCAGATCATTTCAAATGGCTGCTTTGGGTGGGCTTCTGCATTCAGACTGCGTGTGTGACATGAATGTTCTGAATTTCTGAAGAAACTGAAGAATAAACTTTTAGGGATAGGATTGTGCTTTGTCTAAGTTTTGGCTCCGGGGTGAATGTATTTACTTAGTCTTGGGTTATTGTACACCACTGAATCTTCTATTTTTATAGATCTCTTTTTGTCTATGACATGTCAGTCATTAACCCAAACAGCAGAGACACAGTTAGTAAGGATGAGCTGTAAGTCTAATCAGACAGATTGGTTGTCCATTCAGCCTTAAGTTCAATCTCCTTACCTCCAGACAGTGGCTCGCCATACTATGATTCAGTGGCTTTCAGCTCCAATACACCATACTATGATTCAGGGGCTTTCAGCTCCAATCCAAGAGGGACTCGATGCTGGATCCTATTGTCCTCTCATCAGCATTTCATGTGGAATGAAGTGCCAGGTGACATAGCAATCTAGCACATCATGAATTAGTTAGTTATGTTGATCTAGGTCTATAAAGTGTTGAGTAGAGTGAACCAGCATACATTGTGGCCCATGAGTGAGAACAGGACTTGAAGGCCGCCTATAGAACGGTCATTGCTGTTTAGAAATGAATGAGCCATTAGCTGTTGTTGATGATCAATTCTCCCCTACAGGACAACCCCTTTTGCCGGCAGTGCCTGACACATGGAAGATCGGACAAAAACTCAACCAAATCAGACTTAGCCAGGCTATACTCAGAGCTTTTATTTCACGTGCCAGACCAGATGAGGCAAGAAGCTGGTTGTGTCACTATCCAAATATATTTCCAAATAGGCTGTGACAACTATGAAGCCATTTGGCCAACCATGTGTGACCAGCTGGCAGTAGACTAATCTTTGCCACCTCCAGTCAAGTCATTGTGGGATCAGGAGATGGCGAACTTTTAAAAGTCTGTTAACCCATTCAACACTAAGTCCATAGAACACTTATTTTGTCCAATATCAATCAGTGCAACAATTATGTCAGCTGGAATGCATGATCAAAATAGAGATTTGTTAAAGGGAATTGTTATTTCATGTTGCCTCACTTTAGTTTGGTGTGGGGAATCTGCAGAATCTTGGACAGTTTTTTGTGAATGGCTTTTTCTGCTTTATGCAGTTCCTTATAGCTGGACAGAGCAAGATGCCTGAGACAAACAGGAACAGTTGCTATGACAATCACATTGTCCATGCGCCCATATTGTGTTATTGTAAGGCAGCATGTCAGATGTTTGTAGATTTATATCTCACTGCCTTTTGTTGGTGTATCTGCGGTGGTTTATGAGGAGATAATTTGAGTTGTTGTCAATGACATCATGCAGAAAGAGTGGGCTTCAAGCTATATTTTGTTTTGCTCCCTGTGACCAATTCCAAAACAAGCCCAATTGCAAGCCAACATGTTTCTTTAGGAGAAAATACAATTTTAGAGTATTTCCAACCCCTGAAACCATTCTTTCCCTGCAGTGTCTCGTGTGCTGCGGAGATGGTCACTGTGGTAATGGCAGCCATTGATATTTGTCAGCGTAACTCATTTTAACAGTTTCCATTACATACACTGAATTCCAAATAAGGAACCATCGACAACAACACATCACATGTTCTATAGAAGGACCTTTTGAGAAAGAAGAAGGCCGTTTCCTTGGTAACTTGCATATCAATGATCCCTCCTCCAATGAATACCTTGGAAGAAGATACAGTTGGTGAACATTAACAATTTGTGGATTATTGTACAGTACGACCAGAAGAAGATAACCGCACATTACACAACAACTTCAACTTCAGTTATTGCTTTACCGGTGAAGTTTTATAAAAAATAAGTGTGAACATTTTGTTGGAATTTAGAAATACAAAAAAGTATGAATATCTCTTTAACATGTCACAGTTGTAAACCTTGAACTAAATCAGCCATACATTCACAACTGTTCTGAACAAACATGAGAATGGAATTTGAGAACAAGTGACTAATAGTCCCATTGGAATAGAAATAGATTAGAAATATTATGAAACACCTTCAGACAAGCTTTGGAAATATTTTTCTTCAGTATGTATAATATTTGAATACGTATCAGTATGGACAATTTTGAATTTAATGACATTTCTGTATTACTTGTCTTGAAGCATATTACTTTAAACAATCTTTAAACAATCTAAGAATCTAATGTTATTTTAGAAGAAAATATTTTTGCCTTGACCGCTGCATCTCCACACCCTACCCTTGAGTGCCCATTATAAAAATGTTGACAGCTGCCACATTGTGAACGCGCTTTTCATTGGGCGCGCGCAGCTCGACTATTGATTCGTCTAGTCTAGCTCCAGGCCATCAACTCACATACATTTCTCACACAGCCTAGGCTAGACAGAGCAGAGGGACATGTTGGAGACAGACGTAACGGGAGGATCGTTCGGGATATAGGGCTAACAGACGCCCTTTCAGAGATGGGCTTTCTCGCCCAAAGAGGCAGGAGAATAACTTGAACTGCATTGTTACATCCTGGGCTAAATTGGTGTCATTGAACGTTTATATGCTCAAGTTTTTTGAAGTTTAAAATGTGGGAGATGGTGGTGTTGTCGAGAGCGAGGTCTCCCCTCCTGTTGTCCAGGACAAGATGGCAGCAGTGCAGGCAAACTGTGCATGGTATGGGTATATAGCTAAGTCCACAACATGTTCAGAGAAGCCCTGGATTCTACTTATTGTTACTCTATAAGAAGGTAAGCAGTCAGTTTTATTACCTTTGATGTTATTTGCACAGATAACAATGTCGTAAAACGAGTTGGCACATTTTTATGATTACAATTATTAGTTAGCTACTGTGACTAGCTATATACAAATTATGGCAAGACAGCTAGGAAGCTAGGTTTCTGGCGTACGTTGTCTGCAGTTCCTGAATTTTAGTTGTTTGTTATAGTTAGTGCTTTTTTAGTAACGTTAACTACAATAGTTAGTTAGCTACAGTAGCAAGCTAGAAGTTTGTCGACAGGAAGACGAGCCACCAACGGTACTAGTTAACTGTTGGCTAACTAGTAAGTGTTGACATGTTCATCAATGTAAAGTTAGCCTATAGCTACAATACTTATCAGAATATTGACAAGTTAACCATTTGCTAATGCCTGTAATGTTTACATGTATTTGAATACCGTAGTAGCTAGTTAGTTAACTCACATCAACTGTTATTTACACAAGTCTGTCTGTGTGTGAGATTAGGCTAGCAACATGATTTGAATGCATCTTCAAGTTGTTTTTATTCTTCAGACAGTTGGTTTCAGACAGTCAGCTACCTAGTTTCACCCACAGCAACCACCTTAGACGTCACCAGCCTTTGCTGTTTCTAAGGAATTATCTCATGCAGAAGTAGTCAACAGGGTATCGTCATGTCTGCCATTTGAGAACAGAGCAGGGACCAATTTATATTCACTGTCACTGGGAAAATCCGAGGTTGAAATAGATGTAAATGTGTGGGATTAGCCTACATGGTAAATTGCAGTTATTTCCTCACTCAGTTTGGCCCCCTCCCCCAGCCTTGTCCTGTACCTGGCTCAATGCCACCTTCAAAACAACCAACCCACTCACCCAAAAACATCCCGGTAGACGTTTCTTGATCCTGTGTTGACACACATTCCGAAAAATTGCACTTTCATGACCATTCTTGTTTTATGGCCTAGCATTCTTCTGCATACTTTACATTGAGCCTGCCAGTCTGAAGCCTTTATCTGTTCAAACTCACCACCACTACACTTGTAAAAACACAAACATCTTGGTTGAAGGGGCTCTGCTCTGTGACTTACTTGCCAGCACTTTTTTTGTACTAAGAGATTCACTAATGAAGGCACTAAACGTACCACAGTCCCAGGCTTGTTGGTGGTGTAAGAGGCATTGGACGGAGGCTGAATGAGCGTTTTTTAAAGGCCAGACAATCTGCTCTTGGCAGGGTTTGAGCCAGCCAACCTTTTCTGGGGAGAGTGATAGCTTGAGAGTTTGGACAGGGTGTCCAAACAGTCTTCTTGTCTCTGAGTGAAGCGTTCTCACCATGTGCTATTTCATGCAACAGCAAGAGCTAATGAATACCCAGATTAATCATTTAAGGTGATTAGTGTGTGTAGCAACATTAACCGTTGCTATAAGCCCTGCTGACACATACATACTCAACCACCTACTGCGCGCCCCCAATAAGTCAAAATCACATTTGTTTCTTTATTTTAGTAATCTGAAAGCAGTGCGTGAGTGGATGCACAACTTTCGGGGGAGTGAGAGAGGGATGATGTCTTGCCCACCGTCTCGTGGTCTCCTGATTGAAGCAGCATACTTGATTAAGTTGTGGTACTCATGTGATCTTGCTTTGAGTGTGCTCGTTCAACCCTGCCCCTCTATCCCCCATCGGGCATTAATGCAAGGAGGCTGTTGTTTTTTTTCTTACCCTGAGCTCATTCTGGGATGAAGTCAAACACAGTGGCTTAAGGAAGTAGACACATGGTGTGGACACAGGGCAGCCTCTGTCTTCAAATCAACGTTTATTGGTCGCGTACACAGATTTGCAGATGTTAATGCAGGTGCTTCGAAATGCTTGTTTCTAGCACCAACAGTGCAGTAATACCTAGCAATAATAAATAAAACTAAATACACACACAATCCAGAAATATCAGAATGAGCAATGTCAGAGACCGGAATATAAATATATTGGCCTATACATATAATGTATGTGTAGATAGATAGATATAGTGCATTCGGAAAGTATTCAGACCCCTCGGCTTTTTCCACATTTTGTTACGTTACAGCCTTATTCTAAAATTGATTAAATTGTGCCCCCCCCCCCTCACATCTACACACAATACCCCATAATGACAAAGCAAAAACAGATTTTTATGAATTTTTGCAAATGTATAAAAGAAAAAAACTATTTTCACATTTACATACACTACCAGTCAAAAGTTTGCGCACACCTACTCATTCAAGGGTTTTTCTTTATTTTTACTATTTTTTTACATTGTAGAATAATAGTGAAGACATCAACTTTGAAATAACACATATGGAATCATGTAGTAACCAAAAAAGTGTTAAACAAATCAAAATATATTTTATATTTGAGATTCTTCAAATAGCCACCCTTTGCCTTGATGACGATATTATAACCGCGATCGATAATAGACAGTACTGTGCAGCCGTCTTCATCGACCTGGCCAAGGCTTTCGACTCTGTCAACCACCTCATTCTTATTGGCAGACTAAATAGCCTTGGTTTCTCAAATGACTGCCTCGCCTGGTTCACCAACTATTTCTCAGATACAGTTCAATGTGTCAAATCGGAGGGTCTGTTTTCTGGACCTATGGCAGTCTCTATGGGGGTGCCACAGGGTTCAATTCTTGGGCCAACTCTTTTCTCAGTGTATATCAATGATGTCGCTCTTGCTGCTGGTGACTCTCAAATCCACCTCTACGCAGACGACACCATTTTGTATACATCTGGCCCTTCATTGGACACTGTGTTAACAAACCTCCAAACGAGCATCAATGCCATACAACACTCCTTCAGTAGCCTCCAACTGCTCTTAAACACTAGTAAAACTAAATGCATGCTCTTCAATCGAACGCTGCTGGCACCTGCCCACCCGACTAGAATCACTACTCTCGACGGGTCTGACCTAGACTATGTGGACAACTACAAATACCTAGGTGTCTGGTTAGACTGTAAACTCTCCTTCCAGACTCACATTAAGCATCTCCAATCCAAAGTTAAATCTAGAATCGGCTTCCTATTTCGCAACAAAGCCTCCTTCACTCATGCTGCCAAACATGTCCTCGTAAAACTGACTATCCTACCGATCCTTGACTTCGGCGACGTCATTTACAAAGTAGCCTCCAACACTCTACTCAGCAAATTGGATGTAGTCTATCACAGTGCCATCCGTTTTGTCACCAAAGCCCCATATACTACCCACCACTGTGACCTGTACGCTCTTGTTGGCTGGTCCTCACTACATATTCGTCGCCAAACCCACTGGCTCCAGGCCATCTATAAATCACTGCTAGGCAAATCCCTGCCTTATCTTAGCTCATTGGTCACCATAGCAACACCCACCCGTAGTATGCGCTCCAGCAGGTATATCTCACTGGTCATCCCCAAAGCCAACACCTCCTTTGGCCGCCATTCCTTCCAGTTCTCTGCTGCCAATGACTGGAACGAATTGCAAAAATCTCTGAAGCTGGAGACTCTTATCTCCCTCACTAACTTTAAGCATCAGTTGTCAGAGCACATTTACATTTACATTTTAGTCATTTAGCAGACGCTCTTATCCAGAGCGACTTACCTGAGCAATTAGGGTTAAGTGCCTTGCTCAAGGGCACATCGACAGATTTTTCACTTAGTCGGCTCGGGGATTAGAACCAGCGACCTTTCGGTTACTGGCACAACACTCTTAACCACTAAGCTACCTGCCGCCCTGGACCGATCACTGCACCTGTACACAGCCCATCTGAAATTAGCCCACCCAACTACCTCATCCCCATATTGTTATTTATTTTGCTCATTTGCACCCCAGTATCTCTATTTGCACATCATCTCTTGCACATCTATCATTCCAGTGTTAATACTAATTGTAATTATTTTGCACTATGGCCTATTTATTGCCTTACCTCCATAACTTGCTACATTTGAACACACTGTATATATATTTTCTGTTGTATTTTTGACTTTATGTAACTCTGTGTTGTTTTTATCGCACTGCTTTGCTTTATCTTGGCCAGGTCGCAGTTGTAAATGAGAACTTGTTCTCAACTGGCTTAGCTGGTTAAATAAAGGTGAATTCTTTTTAAAAAAAAATTTTATGACAGCTTTGCACACTCTTGGCATTCTCTCAACCAGCTTCATGCGGTAGTCACCTGGAATGCATTTCAATTAACAGGTGTGCCTTCTTAAAAGTTAATTTGTGGAATTTCTTTCCTTCTTAATGTGTTTGAGCCAATCAGTTGTGCTGTGACAAGCTATACAGAAGATAGCCCTATTTGGTAAAATACCAAGTCCATATTATGGCAAGAACAGCTCAAATAAGCAAAGAGAAACGACAGTCCATCATTACTTTAAGACATGGAGGTCAGTCAATACAGAACATTTCAAGAACTTTGAGCGTTTCTTCAAGTGCAGTCGCAAAAACCATCAAGCGCTATGATGAAACTGGCTCTCATAAGGACCGCCACAGGAATGGAAGACCCAGAGTTACCGCTGCTGCAGAGGATAAGTTCATTAGAGTTACCAGCCTCAGAAATTGCAGCCCAAATAAATGCTTCATAGAGTTCAAGTCACAGACACATCTCAACATCAACTGTTCAGAGGGGACTGTGTGAATCAGGCCTTCATGGTCGAATTGCTGCAAATAAACCACTACTAAAGGTCACCAATAAGAAGAAGAGACTTGCTTGGGCCAAGAAACACGAGCAATGGACATTAGACCGGTGGAAATGTGTCCTTTGGTCTGGAGTCCAAATTTGAGATTTTTGGTTCCAACCGCCGTGTCTTTGTGAGACGTGGTGTGGGTGAACGGATGATCTCTGCATGTGTAGTTTCCACCGTAAAGCATGGAGGAGGAGGTGTTATGGTGTGGGGGTGCTTTGCTGGTGACATTGTCTGTGATTTTATTTCAAATTCAAGGCACACTTAACCAGCATGGTTACCACAGCATTCTGCAGCGATACGCCATTCCATCTGGTTTGGGCTTAGTGGGACTATCATTTGTTTTTCAACAGGACAATGACCCAACACACCTCCAGGCTGTGTAAGGGCTATTTGACCAAGAAGTAGAGTGATGGAATGCTGCATCAGATGACCTGGCCTCCACAATCCCCCGACCTCAACCCAATTGAGATGGTTGGGATGAGTCGGACGGCAGAGTGAAGGAAAAGCAGCCAACAAGTGCTCAGCATATGTGGGAACTGTTGGAAAAGCATTCCAGGTGAAGCTGGTTGAGAGAATGCCAAGAGTGTGCAAAGCTGTCAGCAAGGCAAAGGGTGGCTATTTGAAGAATCTCAAATATAAAATATATTTCGATTTGTTTAACACTTTTTTGGTTACTGCATGATTCCATATGTGTTATTTCATAGTTTTGATGTCTTCACTATTATTCTACAATGTAGAAAATAGTAAAAATAAAGTTAAATCCTTGAATGAGTAGGTGTGTCCAAACTTTTGACTGGTACTGTGTGTTATTTATATATATATATATATATATATAGAGTGAGGGAAAAAAGTATTTGATCCCCTGCTGATTTTGTACGTTTGCCCACTGACAAAGACATGATCAGTCTATAATTTTAATGGTAGGTTTATTTGAACAGTGAGAGACAGAATTTAAAAAAAACACGTCAAAAATGTTATGAATTAATTTGCATTTTAATGAGGGAAATAAGTATTTGACCCCTGTGCAAAACATGACTTAGTACTTGGTGGCAAAACCCTTGCTGGCAATCAGAGGTCAGACGTTTCTTGTAGTTGGCCACCAGGTTTGCACACATCTCAGGAGGGATTTTGTTCCACTCCTCTTTGCAGATTTTCTCCAAGTCATTAAGGTTTCGAGGCTGACGTTTCGCAACTCGAACCTTCAGCACCTTCCACACATTTTCTATGGGATTAAGGTCTGGAGATTGGCTAGGCCACTCCAGGACCTTAATGTGCTTCTTCTTGAGCCACTCCTTTGTTGCCTTGGCCGTGTGTTTTGGGTCATTGTCATGCTGGAATACCCATCCACGACCCATTTTCAATGCCCTGGCTGAGGGAAGGAGGTTCTCACCCAAGATTTGACGGTACATGGCCCTGTCTATCATCCCTTTGATGTGGTGGAGTTGTCCTGTCCCCTTAGCAGAAAAACACCCCCAAAGCATAATGTTTCCACCTCCATGTTTGCCGGTGGGGATGGTGTTCTTGGGGTCATAGGCAGCATTCCTCCTCCTCCAAACACGGCGAGTTGAGTCGATGCCAAAGAGCTCGATTTTGGTCTCATCTGACCACAACACTTTCACCCAGTTCTCCTCTGAATCATTCAGATGTTCATTGGCAAACTTCAGACGGCCCTGTAGATGTGCTTTCTTGAGCAGGGGGACCTTGCGGGCGCTGCAGGATTTCAGTCCTTCACGGCGTAGTGTGTTACCAATTGTTTTCTTGGTGACTATGGTCCCAGCTGCCTTGAGATCATTGACAAGATCCTCCCGTGTAGTTCTGGGCTGATTCCTCACCGTTCTCATGATCATTGCAACTCCATGAGGTGAGATCTTGCATGGAGCCCCAGGCCGAGGGAGATTGACAGTTCTTTTGTGTTTCTTCCATTTGCGAATAATCGCACCAACTGTTGTCACCTTCTCACCAAGCTGCTTGGCGATGGTCTTGTAGCCCATTCAAGCCTTGTGTAGGTCTACAATCTCTTCCCTGACATCATTGGAGAGCTCTTTGGTCTTGGCCATGGTGGAGTGTTTGGAATCTGATTGATTGATTGCTTCTGTGGACAGGTGTCTTTTATACAGGTAACAAACTAAGATTAGGAGCACTCCCTTTAAGAGTGTGCTCCTAATCTCAGCTCGTTACCTGTATAAAAGACACCTGGGAGCCAGAAATCTTTCTGATTGAGAGGGGGTCAAATACTTATTTCCCTCATTAAAATGCAAATCAATTTATAACATTTTTGACATGCGTTTTTCTGGATTTTTTTGTTGTTATTCTGTCTCTCACTGTTAAAATAAACCTACCATTAAAATTATAGACTGATCATTTCTTTGTCAGTGGGCAAACGTACAAAATCAGCAGGGGATCAAATACTTTTTTCCCTCACTCTATATATACACATACAGTGGGGAGAACAAGTATTTGATACACTGCCGATTTTGCAGGTTTTCCTACTTACAAAGCATGTAGAGGTCTGTAATTTTTATCATAGGTACATTTCAACTGTGAGAGACGGAAACTAAAAAAATCCAGAAAATCACATTGTATAATTTTTAAGTAATTAATTTGCATTTTATTGCATGACATAAGTATTTGATACATCAGAAAAGCAGAACTTAATATTTGGTACAGAAACCTTTGTTTGCAATTACAGAGATCATACGTTTCCTGTAGGGCTTGACCAGGTTTGCACACACTGCAGCAGGGATTTTGGCCCACTCCTCCATACAGACCTTCTCCAGATCCTTCAGGTTTCAGGGCTGTCGCTTGGCAATACGGACTTTCCGCTCCCTCCAAAGATCTTCTATTTGGTTCAGGTCTGGAGACTGGCTAGGCCACTCCAGGACCTTGAGATGCTTCTTACGGAGCCACTCCTTAGTTGCCCTGGCTGTGTGTTTCGGGTCGTTGTCATGCTGGAAGACCCAGCCACGACCCATCTTCAATGCTCTTACTGAGGGAAGGAGGTTGTTGGCCAAGATCTCGCGATACATGGCCCAATCCATCCTCCCCTCAATACGGTGCAGTCGTCCTGTTCCCTTTGCAGAAAAGCATCCCCAAAGAATGATGTTTCCACCTCCATGCTTCACGGTTGGGATGGGGTTCTTGGGGTTGTACTCATCCTTCTTGTTCCTCCAAACACGGCGAGTGGAGTTTAGACCAAAAAGCTATATTTTTGTCTCATCAGACCACATGACCTTCTCCCATTCCTCCTCTGGATCATCCAGATGGTCATTGGCAAACTTCAGACGGGCCTGGACATGCGCTGGCTTGAGCAGGGGGACCTTGCGTGTGCTGCAGGACTTTAATCCATGACGGCGTAGTGTGTTACTAATGGTTTTCTTTGAGACTGTGGTCCCAGCTCTCTTCAGGTCATTGACCAGGTCCTGCCGTGTAGTTCTGTGCTGATCCCTCACCTTCCTCATGATCATTGATGCCCCACGAGGTGAGATCTTGCATGGAGCCCCAGACAGAGGGTGATTGACCGTCATCTTGAACTTCTTCCATTTTCTAATAATTGCGCCAACAGTTGTTGCCTTCTCACCAAGCTGCTTGCCTATTGTCCTGTAGCCCATCCCAGCCTTGTGCAGGTCTACAATTTTATCCCTGATGTCCTTACACAGCTCTCTGGTCTTGGCCATTGTGGAGAGGTTGTAGTCTGTTTGATTGAGTTTGTGGACAGGTGTCTTTTATACAGGTAACGAGTTCAAACAGGTGCAGTTAATACAGGTAATGAGTGGAGAACAGGAGGGCTTCTTAAAGAAAAACTAACAGGTCTGTGAGAGCCGGAATTCTTACTGGTTGGTAGGTGATCAAATACTTATGTCATGCAATAAAATGCAAATTAATTACTTAAAAATCATACAATGTGATTTTCTGGATTTTTGTTTTAGATTCCGTCTCTCACAGTTGAAGTGTACCTATGATAAAAAATTACAGACCTATACATGCTTTGTAAGTAGGAAAACCTGCAAAATCGGCAGTGTATCAAATACTTGTTCTCCCCACTGTATGTATGTGTGTGTATATATATATGTGTGTGTATATATATAATTAGTGTATATGAATAAAAGGTGTGTACAGCATAGGATGAGCCATTATTAGAATACAGTATATACAAGTAGGTAAAACAGTATGTAAACATTTATTAAAATGACCAGTATTCAATGACTCTATGTAAATAGGGCAGCAGTCTCTAAGGTGCAAGGTGGAGTACCGGGTGGTAGCTGGCTAGAACAGTGACTAAGGTTCAGGGTAGGGTAGAGGGCGGAGGCCGGCTAGTGGTGACTGTTTAACAGTCTAATGGCCTGGAGATAGAAGGGTGATTCTCATGAAACCAGTTTTAAACATGTAAGTAGCAAATTGAGTTACAAAACCATGATGCATCAGCAAAATTCAACTATCATTCTCAGGATTAAGATGTATAGTTTTTGGCAAAGTGTCTTTTTTTAAATACATTTTTAAATGTTGCCTTAATTTTGTGCATTTCCACCCCAAATAATCATTACCTAAATGCGTGCTGATTAAATTCTTGGGTAATTTTATACAATTTTATTTTAGAAAAATCTAACTTATGATAATAAAACACAATGTTTATCCGTAAATCATAAATTGTATACTAGTTAAAGTTTACATTAAACTATATAATAATTATTAGATACAAACACAGTGGACATATCTCAATTCCAATCAGTTTTTTAAATAAATGTTTATTCACCCATGATGCATCACTAGAGGAGTAGTAGAAGTTAATTTATTCGCTGATATGCCTTCAGAATGAGGTTTTTATACTCAAACACCCCCTTTACCTCACTTGGCCTTCTCATTACCCAAATGGCTAAAAAGCTCAATTTGGGAAAAAGTCAGTTTTTTATTTTATTTAATACGAATTTTAAATATTTGTATTTTCAGTGTTTATGTTTAACTGAGGTATTTTCGTTAAGGGAGAAATGTTAAAACATATTAGAAATTGATTTATTACTTTTTGGGACTTTTGCAGTAATGAGATTTTTGGGAAATTGTGGTAAAATGCATAATATCTGATCCAAAAACATACGATTTATGAAATGGATAAGTACAGATCCTAATCTCAGTAATCAAAGAGGACATATTGTAAAAAATGACTCTTGAGAATTTTTGGGTCAAATGTCCGTTTCTTGAGAATGACCCAGAACTTGTTTCTCAGTCTCTCGGTCCCAGCTTTGATGCACCTGTATTGTCGCCTCCTTCTATATGGTAGCGGGGTAAATAGGCCGTGGCTCAGGTGGCTGATGTCATTGATGATCTTTTTGGCCTTCCAGTGACACCGGGTGCTGTAGATGTCCTGAAGGGCAGGCAGTGTGCCCCCAGTGATATGTTGGGCTGACCACACCACCCTCTGCGGATGGTGCAATTGCAGTACCAGGCTGTGATGCTCTCAAGGGTTAATCTGTGTAAGTTTTTGTTGGTCTGTGGGGCCAGCCAAATTTCTTCAGCCTCCTGAGGTTGAAGAGGCGCAGTTTCCCCTTCAGCACACTGTCTGTGTGAATGGACCATTTCAGGTTGTCAGTGATGTGCACGCAGAGGAATTTGAAACTTTTGACCCTCTCCGTCGACGTGGATGGGGGTGTGCTCTCTCTGCTGTCTCCTGTAGTCCATGATCAGCTGCTTAGTTTTGTTGAGGGAGAGGTTATTTTCCTGGCACCACTCTGCCAAGGCTTACATCCTTCCCTGTAGGCTGTTTCATCGTTGTTGGTAATCAGGTCTACCACTGTTGTGTCGTCAGCAAACTTGATGATTGAGTTGGAGATATGCGTGACCACGCCGTCATGGGTGAACAGGGCGTAAAGAGGGGCTGAGCACGCACCCCTGTTGGGCCCCCGTGTTGAGGATCAGCTTGGCGGAGGTGTTGTTGCCTACCTTCACCACTTGGAGTCGGCCCGTCAGGAAGTCCAGGACCCAGTTGCACACGGAGGGGTACAGACCCAGCTTAGTGATGAGCTTGGAGGGTACTATGGTGTTGAAGGCTGAGTTGTAGTCGATGAACAGCATCCTTACATAGGTATTTCTCTTGTCCAGGTGGGATAGGGCAGTGTGCAGTGCAATGGCGATTGCGTCGTCCGTGGATCTGAGGCGATATGTGAATTGTAGTGGGTCTAAGGTGTCTGGTAAGGTGAAGGTGATATGGTCCTTAATGCGTACAAAAGCTCCACACCCACCAGTGTCTACATAAGCTGCTGTAGGTTGAGCATTTGACTGTTCTCTCCCCCTCCCGTTGAGGCAGATCGAAATTGGTCCAGTGTGTCACCGCACTGTATTGACCTGCCCTGCACTCAATTTGTTCGCCTCCCCTGTCTCTAAGTGGGGCATGCTGTACGCAGTTTGTTGCGGATCAGCTTTTGTTTATCCATTAGCGTTTATCAGCCAGTAGTAATACATTTTTGGAAGGGGCTTGCTGCTGTGTTTGCGCCACGTGACCACTCACTCACTCAACACACGCCACGTCATTCTGCTGTGTCTGTTGAATATGATCCTCCATGTTGTTAGATAAAGGGCCCTCTATGTTCTGGAGCACGGGACCTCATGATGCTTTATCTCTGCCCTAAAGGCTGGCCGTTTTAGGAGTCCTCCACTCACAAGACAAGCCCATAAAAAGACCATGTGACCATACTCTTGGAAGAGGCATAGGGCACATGCTCGCCCAGACCCTTAGTGGTTCACTCCTAATTAGTGAAGAGAGACAGAGTTTGGAAGTCTAGTAGGTTACTCAGAAATAGATTTTCAATTCAAATGCAATACTTAAATTCTAATTTAAATTCAAAGAGGATAGATAGTGGATAAATAGCCCAACTTTGACTGATGGGCCTAAATAACCCAACTTTGACTGATGGGCCTAAATAACCCAACTTTGACTGATAGGCCTAAATAAGCTGAAAGTGGTTGTGTAACCGATTAGTCCTTCTTTAGTTGTTTTGTAGTTGAGGTAGTCACTGCTGGGGTGTCCAGGTGCTCCATTTCAGGTTACGCCTAGGATGCTGAGTAGTGTAGAGTTACTGCACCTGTGTCCGTGTGTTGGGCAGCCAGCCAGTAAGCATCTGGAGTAGTGTCAGCGGTGTGACGGATGGCCTCTGAGTCTCTGCTGTCGTGCAGCAGATGGATGGTCTACAGGCAGGATAGTCTGTCTGAGCATGTGGTGCTGACAAAGTTACATTTGGTGCACCAAAATTAAATCCACCATGGCTTGACCCTGGGTTTTTCAAAGGGCTTTGCCTTTATGATTACGTGCTGAACTTGAGTCCTAGCCAAACATGGTTCCGAGGTGCGAAACCCGTTTTGCGTTATGTTAAGCAAAAGCAATGTACAAAGTCTGAGAGACATCATGATAACATTTGCCCTTCAACTGACATGGGGAGGCCAGGGATATCTTCTGGGAATGTATCAGGTTGTCATTCTCTAGTCACTCAAGGTTGAGATGCTGGACAGTTGTTGATCGACTATCCCCTGAGAGAGAATGTTTTTAGCCTCCACGATGACACAACTGAAATGTTCCTCCAGTCTTTTATGAGAGGAATTCTTTGAGACTCCTGCACTGTTTCTATGCTCTGTCAGGCCCACTATCTTATCTCCTTGATCCTGACAAGATTCTGAAAGCCCCTAAGGCCTTTACTAATGAAACACATCTTTATATTGTTGTTTTTATTGTTTACAACCTATAGAAAACATCATAAAGAAACATTTTATTAGATAGATCCAAATGGAGCCAACTTTTGGAGGAATTGTTTTGGTCTCTGGGTTCCCCCCCCCCCAAAAAAAATGACAGCCTCTTCCTGTTTTCTCTGTTCTTTTGTTTACTGCTGAAAGGTTTGGCCATTTCTTTGTATCCTCAACCGCACATGCATTATGGAGCCAGGGGTAGGCTGGATCCAGGGGTGGGCTGGATCCAGGGGTGGGCTGGATCCAGGGGTGGGCTGGATCCAGGGGTGGGCTGGATCCAGGGGTAGGCTGGAGCCAGGGGTAGGCTGGAGCCAGGGGTGGGCTGGAGCCAGGGGTAGGCCGGATCCAGGGGTGGGCTGGAGCCAGGGGTGGGCTGGAGCCAGGGGTAGGCTGGAGCCAGGCACCGCTTGACCTGTAGAGTTGGAGAGCCAAATTTAGTTTTACTCTGTGGCAGAACTGTGTACTATACAAATTCTTCCCCAATCACCAGGTCCACTGACATGTTGGTTGTGTTTGCAGTATCACTGATGTGCGGGACAAGCAAGAGAGATGTGTTTTGTATAGGCCTAGATCCCCAAATGAATCAAGCCTCCAGGAAGCCGATGTGGAGAACATATCCCCTGGGGTAGGTTTTCCTGAGTCGGGGTGTCTTTGCACCCTGTTAATGCCTCAATCCCAACTAAGCCTACTTACGCACCTTAACATGGCAACGTTTTATTTTCCACAATTTGTTTTATTCGTTTTTCCACCGGTATCGGCTGTTATAGGTCTCGCTCCCTGCTCCTTTTCGCATCTTGGAAAAAGCAGTTTCTTCCTCTCCCCACACTGGGGCATTTGGTCTGAGGACAGGTGTGCTCTCTTTATTTTTTTTTCACTCCTCAATTGAACTCCCGTCCGGGTCAAAGGTCAACCATGTGCAATTACTTTGTGCAACCCAGCAGCTCTGAGTGATGTAACATGACGACCGGGGGAGTATCGGGCTTCAGGAAGTAATAATAACCAGGGCCCTGCAGCTGACACTGCAGGCTCTGCTAAATGAAAGGGCCTCAAGTCGTCATGTCGCCTTTTGTCCCAGAGGCCCTCGACCACAGTTAGAGGGGAAGGGTGTTTAAGAACGGGAGGATACACTGTCCACTTATAGCTCTGCTAGCTTATCAGTTTGAAGTTTCACACAAAAAGCCCATTTAGAGAGAAATGGCCTGGTTCTCGGTGCCCTGTCACCAAACGGCACCATAGGGCCTGATTGTGTAGAGCAGTCAGAGGAATAGGACAAGCCTTATCTGCCTGCTCAGAATAGGGGCTGGAGGGGCTCACAGACCTACCGCTGTTATCAACACAGCCTGTGTGGTGCTTTCCGTTGAGCAGATTTTCTGGAGGAGGCTGGGCCCTCAACAGTGCTTTGCGACAGCCCCGCAGTTCCTGTGGTCGGACTTTACGCATGTTTTCTTCACTCTAAATGTCTGCCTGTTTCTTGAAGTGGGATTTTGGAAACTTTGTTGTCTGAGTAACCGGAAGCCAGGGGATTTGAGCAGCCTGAGTGCAGCCAGGGAAGTGCTGTGTTTTTCCACCACATGGTCTCATTCAGACCGGGGAGACTGGAGGCTCGGCTGCTCATGTGAAACGGTCAGTACTTTGTCTAAACTGACAGATAACACAGGCTACTTCTTTTAGAGGAAAGACATCATTTAACTCAACTCTGTCAGCTGAGAGTGATTTTACCATTAGGCTAAATTAGGCCTTGTGATTGATAGTTAAGCCTAGCATAAAATGTTTTGGTTTACCTGAGACCTTTGGAATGTTTAGCTTTTATTCCTTGACTTTATTTGTGTCTTTTAATCTCAACAGATCCACTGTTCCGCCACAGTGGTTGAGAGTTGATTTGAGGAGCCCAGTTGTGTTTCCTATGTTCTGTGTTTTTGTGCAAGCAGAGCAGCTATTTGGCCTCTTGTTCCCTCTGTACCTCTCCAGTCCCTGGTCTCGGTCAGACAAACACTGGGATGGCCGCTGGGTTAATATTTGCGCAGCGTGGGCTGCTAATCAGGCCAGTAAACTGGACACCACCCTTCCTGGAGCGCTATCTATCTTGCACAACAGCTACTACCTCAGCCTCCATAGCAGTCCAGTCTCACCCGTGCATCTGTTTGCTTTCTCTTTCATCCTTCGTTCAGGCTTGCAGTAATGGTCTGCCGCTGTCAGCGACCGGGCGCAGGGAGACAAATGTTCTTTAGAGAAATGGAGAGGTTTTGTTTGTTTGTTTGGTTTTCTTCCAGAAAGCACCGCCGACCTGTCTGCTCCTGCCCCGGGGGGCTAAGTGAGGAGAGCAGCACCATTCCCTGTAAGCTAGCGCTCTTCTGCCTGAGATGGATGTGATGGCCTATGCAATACTCAGTGGGCCTGTGCACAGTCACTTAACCCCTGCAGGTTATGACTAGCCTCCCCCTTCTCGGCAGAGCAGAGATCATGTATAGTATGGCGGTAGTTTGTCTATGGCTGGAGTTGAATGAGGAAGGAGGGTAAAGGTTGGTTAACCTTTTAGATAAGCTTATCTGTATCAGAGTTTGACTGTGTGTCAGTTGCTGAGGTCTAATGTCTATCCAACGTCACCGGCTGACCATACAGAACATTAGGAGAGTGGAGCGGCCAGTATTGATGTTTTGCTGATTACTGGGTGATTTGGTAGGACTGTAGGAACAACATGACATGCTGCACACAATGATGAGTGTTCTCTGTGGTGACACAACACAACTGCCTCTTTCGAGCTCTATGGCTTTCTCTTAGGACCAAACTGGTTTCTGCCAGTCATGACAAGCAACAAATCAAATTAAATTGTATTTGTCACATGCGCCGAATACAATAGGTGTAGACCTTACAGTGAAATGCTTACTAACAAGCCCTTAACCAACAATGCAGTTTTAAGAAAGAATACCAAAAAAATACAATATAAAATAATACGAAATAAAAGTAACAAATAATTAAAGAGCAGCCGTAAAAATAACAATAGCGAGTCTATATACAGGGGGTAACGGTACCGAGTCAATGTGCGGGGGCACCGGTTAGTCTAGGTAATTGAGGTAATATGTACATGTAGGTAGAGTTATTAAAGTTACTATGCATAGATAATAAACAGAGAGTAGCAGCAGCGTAAAAGAGGGAGGGGGGGGCAATGCAAATAGTCTGGGTAGCCATTTGATTAGATGTTCAGGAGTCTTATGGCTTGGGGGTAGAAGCTGTTTAGAAGCCGCTTGCCGTGCGGTAGCAGAGAGAACAGTCTCTGACTAGGGTGGCTGGAGTCTTTGACAATTTTTAGGGCCTTTCTCTGACACTGCCTGGTATAGAGGCCCTGGATGGCAGGAAGCTCGGCCCCAGTGATGTACTGGGCTGTACGCACTACCCTCTGTAGTGCCTTGCGGTCGGAGGCCGAGCAGTTGCCATACCAGGCAGTGATGCAACCAGTCAGGATGCTCTCATTGGCGCAGCTGTAGAATCTTTTGAGGATCTGAGGACCAATGCCAAATATTTTCAGTCTCCTTAGGGGGAATAGGTTTTGTTGTGATGTGGACGCCAAGGAACTTGAAACTCTCAACCTGCTCCACTACAGTCCCGTCGATGAGAATGGGGGCGTGCTCAGTCCACTTATTTTTCCTGTAGTCCACAATCATCTCCTTTGTCTTGATCACGTTGAGGGAGAGATTGTTGTCCTGGCACCACACGGCCAGGTCTCTGACCTCCTCCCTATAGGCTGTCTCGTCGTTGTCGGTGATCAGGCCTACCACTGTTGTGTCATCAGCAAACTTAATGATGGTGTTGAAGTTGTGCCTGGCCATGCAGTCATGAGTGAACAGGGAGTACAGGAGGGGACTTAGCACGTACCCCTGAGGGGTCTTCGTGTTGAGGATCAGTGTGGCCTATGTGTTGTTACCTACCCTTACCACCTGGGGGAGGCCCAGGATCCAGTTGCCGAGGGAGGTGTTCAGTCCCAGGGTCCTTAGCTTAGTGATGAGCTTTGAGGGCACTATGGTGTTGAAGCTGTAGTCAATGAATAGCATTCTCACATAGGTGCTCCTTTTGTCCAGGTGTGAAAGGGCAGTGTGGACCGCAATAGAGATTGCATCATCTGTGGATCTGTCGGGGCGGTATGCAAATTGTAGTGGGTCTAGGGTTTCTGGGATAATGGTGTTGATGTGAGCCATGACCAGCCTTTCAAAGCACTTCATGGCTACTGATGTGAGTGCTATGGATCGGTAGTCATTTAGGCAGGTTACCTTAGTGTTCTTGGGCACAGGGACTATGGTGGTCTGCTTGAAACTTATTGGTATTACAGACTCAGACAGGGAGAGGTTGAAAATATCAGTGAAGACACTTGACAGTTGGTTAGCGCATGCTCGGAGTATACGTCCTGGTAATCCGTCTGGCCCTGCGGCCTTGTGAATGTTGACCTGTTTAAAGGTCTTACTCACATTGGCTACGGAGAGCGTGATCACACAGTCGTCCGGAACAGCTGATGCTCTCATGCATGCTTCAGTGTTACTTGCCTCCGCGAGCATAGAGGTAATTTACCTCGTCTGGTAGGCTTGTGTCACTGGGCAGCTCGCGGCTGTGCTTCCCGTTGTAGTCTTTAATAGTTTGCAAGCCCTGCCACATCCGACGAGCGTCGGAGCCGGTGTAGTACGATTCGGTCTTAGTCCTGTATTGACGCTTTGCCTGTTTGATGGTTCATCGGAGGGCATAGCGGGATTTCTTATAAGCTTCCGGGTTAGAGTCCCGCTCCTTGAAAGCGGCATGTTCCAGTCTGTGCAGCAAAACAGTCCTTTAGCTTAGCATCTGCTTCATCTGACCACTTCTTTTATTGACCGAGTCACTGGTGCTTCCTGCTTTAGTTTTTGCTTGTAAGCAGGAATCAGGAGGCTAGAATTATGGTCAGATTTGCCAAATGGAGCGAGGGAGAGCTTTGTATGCGTCTCTGTGTGGAGTAAAGGTGGTCTATAGAGTTTTTTTCCCCTCTGGTTGCACATTTAACATGCTGGTAGAAATGAGGTAAAACGGATTTAAGTTTCCCTGCATTAAAGTCCCCGGCCACTAGGAGCGCCGCCTCTGGATGAGCGTTTTCCTTTTTTGCTAATGGCCGTATACAGTTCATTGAGTGCGGTCTTAGTGCCAGCATCGGTTTGTGGTGGTAAATAGCCAGCCACGAAGAATATAGATGAAAACTCTCTTGGTAGATAGTTTGGTCTACAGCTTATCATGAGATACTCTACCTCAGGCGAGCAAAACCTCGAGACTTCCTTAGATATCGTGCACCAGCTGTTGTTTACAAATATACATAAACCGCCACCCCTTGTCTTACCAGAGGCTGCTGTTCTATCCTGCCGATACAGTGTATAACCCGCCAGCTGTATGTTATTCATGTCTTCGTTCAGCCACGACTCTGTGAAACATAAGATATTACAGTTTTTAATGTCCCATTGGTAGGATATACGTGCTTGTGGTTTGTCCACTTTATTATCAAGCGATTGTAAGTTGGCCAATAGTATCGATGGCAAAGGCAGATTAGCCGCTCGTCACCGGCTCCTTACCAGGTACCCCGATCTCCTTCCGCGATATCTCCTTTTCTTTCTACTTTGAATGACGGGGATGAGGGCCTGGGTGTCTGGAGCAAATCCCTCGCGTCCGACTCATTAAGGAAAAATTATTCGTCCAGTTCAAGGTGAGTAATTGCTGTTCTGATGTCATAAGAGATGGTAGCAGCAACATTATGTACAAAATAAGTTACAAACAATGCGAAAAAACACAAAATAGCACGGTTGGTTAAGAGTCCATAAAACAGTTGGGGTGGATTCCATGTGCATTCATTTAAATTCAGGAATTTAATGGAGCGTTCCAATGGGACATTTCCATAATGTAGAGGCCAAACAGGGAATATTTCAATTGGATTTGAAATGGCCTATTCACATTTTTTTTTTTGCCATTTAGCAGATGCTCTTATCCAGAGCGACTTACAGTTAGTGAGTGCATACATTATTTTTTTTATTCTGACCAACCTTACCCTTATCTATGCCTCATTTGCACGTGTAAAGCTAATTCCACGATGGGCCTAATATCTGGGGGTTTTCCCTCCTCCTTTGTTCTTGATTTGATGGATTAAGGTCCCCCTCACCTGTCTGTCTAGGTCTTAATTGAAAGGAAACACTAGGCCTTCCATGGAATGAGTTTGACACCCCTGCATTAGTGACTGTAAGATAGCAGCACACTATTATGAGCAATATTTTGAATATTCCCTCAATGATTAGCCTACTAACAAGGCTAACTTCTGAATAAAGCTAAAGCCTAAAAGGTGAGCGTAGAAAAGCTGAAACAACAAGCCTTTCAGAAGCTACCCAGTGTTGCCTGCCTAGTCAGTCTGGCGAGGCAGGAATTGGCAGCCTCCCCTCTCTGCGAGCACGTGATTTCAGCCTGTTGAATAGTGCGCACTTCTGAAGTTCCCTTTGGCTTTGCGCTGCTGCTGCAGAGCACAACCCAGACAGGCTGTAAACCGTAGCTCTCCGTCCGTCCTCCTAATAACTCACATGGGAGGGAATCATCAGGGTGTGCCTCACTGAACTTCAGAGAGAGGACAACATCTCCTATCATGGAGGAGAATGAGAGTGAAGACAGGTAGGCAATGACTAGGCAAGTTAGTTCTGAAACTTTGCTATTGAGCTGCCTGTGCCTGCTATCGTTGAAAAGTTGGGGACTTGAGAGCGAGGCGTTTGTTCTCTCATTTGGCACCTGTAATTATAGCTCCCTCAACTAAATCTTAGAAGGTGTAATTTGGGAACCGTTTTTTTTTGTGTCTCATTTAGGAGAGGCGTTTTCTACTCTACAGTGTGCCCCTGTCTCACCACCCACAGTCTTGTTATTTGTGAGACAGGCGATTGTCTTTTGGAAGCTCTAGAAGTCTAGCGACAGGGCTTTGGGACGAGGCATGCTCTGCGTGTAAATCCGTTAAAGTGAATGCACCGTTGATTTAAAGTCAAAGAGCCGTCAGGGAAGAGCCACTTTGATGTCACTGGACGGGCTCCAGATGAAAGGAAGTAGGTGGTGGGCTCTCCGGCAGGGCACACAGACAGCCATTCTGATAAGGTCACTGTGCCAGGGCGCCCTGCCGCCTGCCACAGCTGCCGCCTCTCTCTTTAGGCCACAGAATGATAATAAAAACATATCTCGTTATCCTAGTCCCTCACCAGCCCAAGCCGAAGACATCATCCAATTTCCAAATGTTTGACATGGTATTCGCTGGGATAGCGTCGCTTCTTGTTTTTCTGTTTTCTCTCGAAATGAGAAAGGGGGGGGGGGGGGGGAGGGAGCATTCCTCTCTGAGCTGTGTAATGTGAGAGGGGCTGGCTGGCATGCAAACCTGATGCTAGGGCTGCCCCCCCCTTCTCTCTCTGACTCTCTCTCTCTCCCAACCACTCTCTTCGGTTGCCTAGAGACTCGCTGTGGGATGCATGGTAACAGCAGGGAAAGGTCATCCAAACCTTTGAGAAGTTAGTCATCCCCTACAGTGGAGGTAGTAGGGGGGCTCCAGTGGAAGGTGGTGGGAGGGGCTCCAGTGGAAGGTGGTGGGAGGGGCTCCAGTGGAAGGTGGTGGGAGGGGCTCCAGTGGAAGGTGGTAGGGAGGGGCTCCAGTGGAAGGTGGTGGGAGGGGCTCCAGTGGAAGGTGGTGGGAGGGGCTCCAGTGGAAGGTGGTGGGAGGGGCTCCAGTGGAAGGTGGTGGGAGGGGCTCCAGTGGAAGGTGGTGGGAGGGGCTCCAGTGGAAGGTGGTGGGAGGGGCTCCAGTGGAAGGTAGTGGGAGGGGCTCCAGTGAAAGGTGGTAGGGGGGCTTCAGTGGAAGGTGGTAGGGGGGCTCCAGTGGAAGGTGGTGGGAGGGGCTCCAGTGGAAGGTGGTGGGAGGGGCTCCAGTGGAAGGTGGTGGGAGGGGCTCCAGTGGAAGGTGGTGGGGGGTTCCAGTGGAAGGTGGTGGGAGGGGCTCCAGTGGAAGGTGGTGGGGGGGCTCCAGTGGAAGGTGGTGGGAGGGGCTCCAGTGGAAGGTGGTGGGAGGGGCTCCAGTGGAAGGTGGTAGGGGGGCTCCAGTGGAAGGTGGTAGGGGGGCTCCAGTGGAAGGTGGTGGGGGGGCTCCAGTGGAAGGTGGTGGGAGGGGCTCCAGTGGAAAGGTGGTGGGGGGGCTCCAGTGGAAGGTGGTGGGAGGGGCTCCAGTGGAAGGTGGTAGGGGGTTCCAGTGGAAGGTGGTGGGAGGGGCTCCAGTGGAAGGTGGTGGGAGGGGCTCCAGTGAAAGGTGGTAGGGGGGGCTCCAGTGGAAGGTGGTGGGAGGGGCTCCAGTGGAAGGTGGTAGGGGGGCTCCAGTGGAAGGTGGTGGGAGGGGCTCCAGTGGAAGGTGGTGGGAGGGGCTCCAGTGAAAGGTGGTAGGGGGGCTCCAGTGGAAGGTGGTAGGGGGGCTCCAGTGGAAGGTGGTAGGGGGGTTCCAGTGGAAGGTGGTGGGAGGGGCTCCAGTGGAAGGTGGTGGGGGCTCCAGTGGAAAGGTGGTAGGGGGGCTCCAGTGGAAGGTGGTAGGGGGCTCCAGTGGAAGGTGGTAGGGGGCTCCAGTGGATGGTGGTGGGAGGGGCTCCAGTGGAAGGTGGTGGGAGGGCTCCAGTGGAAGGTGGTAGGGGGGCTTCAGTGGAAGGTGGTGGGGGGCTCCAGTGGAAGGTGGTGGGAGGGCTCCAGTGGAAGGTGGTAGGGGGGCTCCAGTGGATGGTGGTGGGAGGGGCTCCAGTGGAAGGTGGTGGGAGGGCTCCAGTGGAAGGTGGTGGGAGGGGGCTTCAGTGGAAGGTGGTAGGGGGCTTCCAGTGGAAGGTGGTAGGGGGGCTCCAGTGGAAGGTGGTGGGAGGGCTCCAGTGGAAGGTGATGGGAGGGGCTCCAGTGGGTGGAAGGTGGTAGGGGGGTTCCAGTGGAAGGTGGTCGGGGGGCTCCAGTGGATGGTGAGGGTGTTCTAGAACACTCCACTGGAGCGTATCTTCTTCCCTCAGCTAGGCCCTTGATTGGTCAGCTTGGTGTCTCTGACTGTGGTGGGAGTGGGGTTTCTTTCTGCAGAGGTGTTTGGTGGGGGGGTTGTAACGGGCTAAAGGTCAGCAGTGATGTCATCCCAGGAGTGATGCAAGTGTCATTGTGAGAGCAGTGTGGGCGCTTCTGCTTGTTTTTGCTGCTTTGGAACCACACGATTCTCTTCTATTGTAGTCACCTTTGAACTCTGCAAATATAACCAAGCAACAACACAGCAAAATCTTGCCAATGCACTTATCTCCATTTATGATGTGGTAATGGAAGGGCTGTGTTGCTGAATTTTGTGTTGCTATCTTATGCAAGTGCACATGCAAACGTTCAGAGTGAGCAGGCTTTGGAAAAAATATCCCCCTCCCAGTACTTTTCCAGCGTTCTCTTGAGAAATGGCACCACGGTGTAAAGCCTTCCAGGACGAGCACAGATGCAGAAGTGAAGCTGTTCAAGCTTCCGTCTTGTTTTATGAAGAAAATATTTAAGCAGAAGGATAAAAACAGGAGAATATCTGCACTTTATTAGGCTAGCCTGTATAGTGAAGAGAGTTTGTTACCGTGTGTGTGTGTGTGTGTGTGTGTGTGTGTGTGTGTGTGTGTGTGTGTGTGTGTGGCTTGTTCAGAATAAAACTGTAAAAGAAAAGCCTGTATGCTGTAGGTCAACTTTCCTTTTCACTATGGAAATCAATCAGCCAATCTGCAGCATCCAGTCATTTGTTGACATGGGCCTTTTTTCTATCACCATGCAGACTGGACTTTCTCATCAAACAGTAATAAATGATAATAGACCTACATTTATTTAGGCCCAGTGTCATTTTATTTGAATTGACATCCCTTCATAGCCACTTACCTCGTTGACCTTACTGAAATCAGATTGTTATGCCATGTCCATGGTGAATTTGATTACCATAGGACATTTTGACCTTTCACTTGAACATTGCTCTTTGAATTAATGCTGTAGATAAGAACCTTTACCGTTCGCGTTTAATATTTTCAAGATTATGGTGTGTGGGTGTGAGCATCAAAACAACATTCCATGCGTAGGTTGATCATGCGTAGGTTGATCATGCGTAGGTTGATCATGCGTAGGTTGATCATGCGTAGGTTGATCATGCGTAGGTTGATCATGCGTTGATAATATGCTAACGTTGTCTTTCTCCTCTCTTTTGAATTGTTCTCTGTCCAGGTATGGCCTCACAAGTCTTGATCTACCCACCACACATTTATCAAACCCAGACTAGTGCCTTTTGCAGCGTGAAGAAACTCAAAGTCGAGCCCAGCAGCTGTGTGTACCATGAGAGAGCCCACCCGCGGACTTATCTGAACGGCAGAACCCTTGGCATAGCGCACCCGATCAGACTTGCTCCCTCCTTTGCGACCCGAGACTCGGCGGCGGGTGTGAGAACGTGTGGCGAGGCGGGCAGGAGTTCCCTGTACAGACGGTGGCCGTGCACTGCGTACGGAGAGAGCAGAACAGAACAGTAACAGGCCCGGCGGAGGCCCAGCAGCCCCAGGACACAGGGCCAGTCCCCTGGCAGGGCAAGGGGCAGGAGCAGACGGACAGAGACAGGGAAGGCAGCAGTAGTGGAGCGACAGGAGGAGGGGAAAGGGGGGAGGAAGGTAGAGGAGGTGGGGAGGAACAGACAGAAGGTGACTGGGAAGAGGACGATTGTGGAGGTTTGAACTCGGCCGAGAGCTCTCAGCGATGTGGGCTGAAACGTAAGAGCGAGGAGCTTGATAACCGCTGGAGCGCCATGCAGATAGTGGAGGACCTGCCCATGTTGCCAGCCATGATGCAAACGACCAATGGGGGGAACCCGGCTGGGTTGCCCAGCGCCGACAGCTGTAGGGGGCGCTGGAGGACCCCCAACCAAACAGGGAGCGGCGGGCGGAGCAGGAGGGGGTGACGGGGACTACCAGCTGGTGCAGCACGAGGTCCTGTGCTCCATGAAGAACACGTACGAGGTGTTGGACTTCCTGGGCCGTGGCACCTTCGGACAGGTGGTAAAGTGCTGGAAGAGGGGCACTGGGGAGGTGGTGGCGGTGAAGATCCTGAAGAACCACCCATCGTACGCACGCCAGGGCCAGATCGAGGTGGGCATTCTGGCCCGTCTGAGCGGGGAGAACGCGGATGAGCACAACCTGGTGCGGGCCTTCGAGTGCTTCCAGCACCGCAGCCACACCTGCCTGGTGTTTGAGATGCTGCAGCAGAACCTCTATGACTTCCTCAAGCAGAACAAGTTCAGCCCGCTGCCTCTGAAGGTAATCCGGCCCGTGCTGCAGCAGGTTGCAACGGCCCTGAGGAAGTTGAAGACCATGGGCCTGATCCACGCCGACCTGAAGCCGGAGAACATTATGCTGGTGGACCCTGTCAGGCAGCCCTACAGGGTGAAGGTGATAGACTTTGGCTCAGCCAGCCACGTGTCCAAGGCTGTGTGCTCCACATACCTCCAGTCCCGCTACTACAGGTGAGTGTCTACAGAGGTTTGGGTGGAAGGTTAGACATTCAATGCTGGGTTATTTGTGTACAATACAGGCTGTCTATAATAAGTCAGTGAGTCAGTGCAGGAGAGGCCAGGATGATCATGTTCTGACAGTAAATCTTACAGTTTGAGAGTAATGACATATCCTCTCAGATATGCTTGAGCTTCTGCTAGGGAGCTGAGATCATCTTAAAATCTAATCTCACCAGAGGTTGACTTCCACTGGTGTCCACATACACTGTAGGCAACCATGAGGTAGAGCTGCACAATTCATCCATTTGACATCGAAATCGCAATATTGACATGTGCAACGTCCATATTGCAAGAGATTTATATCACATGCAATATTGTGAAATCCACTCAGCTGTGTGTAATGTCCGTTGTTGTAGTTTACTCAGATTGATATTTTTTTAGTCTCCTCTTGCGGCTGCTTTCCACACACACCAAGCCTCACCCTGTCGCTCAGGAAGAGCACTTCCTCCTCTTACATCCACCAGAAGTTTGCATGCTGTTCTGTTAGGTCAAATTCAGTCAAACAAGCACGATGCTGCTTACCCCTTTGCTTTTTTAAATAAATCATTCTATTTCTATGATTCCAACCGTTCATCCAAGTGTTTTGATTTTTATCGGAAGTCAAATCACAATCACAGTAAAATGAAAATAAAATGTAGATTTTTTTTGCCCATATCATGCAGTTCTACCGTGAGGTCAACAAAAAAAACGCCCTCCTGAGGTCAGGCAAGGATACGTCTCTTCTACTGCCTAACATCCTGTGCATTCAGGAGCTACATACCACGACTTGTGAAAAATGTGACCCCACAGTGTTACTGGCAGGGGGTAGCCTGCTCACGTCCACTCAGCCTGGGAAAGGAAACAGTGTTCTGAAAACAGACAGCAACACAATGAGGTGGGGGGGAGAAAAAAAATCTATAACTGTCTGTATGAGTTTGTGAACATCTCACACATTGTTAGCAGTCCCGTTGAGGCTGGGTTAGGATTGAGCCGTCAGCCGTCTGTAGGATTTGTTAAGATGTCATGGTGAGCAAGGAACTGCCTGTAGGCAAATATTAGAAGTCTTAGCCCTCTAATGCATAGGCCTATACTCCCGCCCGTTGGATTGAACGTCAAGGAGCAAAAAGGCCTACATGTGTACTGTATGTGTGTTTCCCTGGGAAGGAAATGTGTATGTTGCATAAAGACCATGCTAACCAGTTGAGGATGAACAACTTCTCTCTCAAACAAAACACCTCCCGAGTCCGAACGTAACGCTGTTACGAACCCTGATGCGTAACATAGCAGCCTATCTGGTATGTTTATGTTGAGAAGAATGTTTCTTCTGCTCTTGGACAGGCGAACGGAAAACCCACGAGACGAATTACCCTTGGCAGCACCCTATGGGCGCCGGTAGTTTTTAGTTTTCAGAAACGGGCCCTGAAATGATATGAACTGTTACGTAAGGGTCTGGAGAGGAATGACCTAGTTTAGTGTCAGTCAGTAGTCTGTGGTTTCTGCCTCTTGGCTGCTGTGCTGACAGTCTATTTGTGTGATGAGGAGGATGTTTAGTGAAGAGTCAACCCATTCAGCGCTCAGTTCCTGAGAGGTCTCATCGGAGGAAGAACATGCAAGATGACTTGTTTTTGTGACCGGAAAATACATTTGTCCTCCTTAAATAGAAAGCACTGTACTGTCTCTCAGAACATCTCATAGGAGCAGCTAGGCCTATTTATACATTATATATGGGGTGGAGGGTTTGACTGTTTGTTAAACAGCACAGAGGTCTGTCTTCTCGTAAAATGTCATGATGGAGTTCTAATGTAATGACTGTAATGGTTCTGTCAATGGTTGGCTGCACAAAATAAGGTCATAACCTTGCATTAGCCACCATTAGCTTCCAACTGCTCTGGTACCAGATCCTGTTCTGTATGATGGTGGTGAATGATGTCACCCTGATGAAGGCTTTAATACTGAAACGAGTCAGGTTTAGAATGCACCTTTTTGCTGAACCTGAATAGGCCGGAGTCTGTCACAGACTGTGGTTTTCCTTCAATTCATACACCTTGGTCGGTCTGTGAGGTAGAAGTAGTAGTAGCCTATTCTTTTCCCCTTGCTTGTTGTGGTAGCACAGGTCTGCCTTAGTGGAGGACCTGGCAGCTCTCCTGTTTTCCACTGCCTCAGAAGAGCATCATCAGGCAGCCCTACTGCACGAGGATGGATGTTTCTAATTAACCAGTTCTAATTAAAGTCTCTGCTCTGGGTCTGGAGAGAGAGAGAGAGGAGAGGGGAGGGGGAGAGACAGAATGGGCCTGTGTGCACTGCAGCCATGTCCTCAGTAAGTAGGCCTAAGTGAGCGTAACACAGGCTAGGCTTCTCTGTTGACTAGTGCTTTGCTATTTGACATGTTCATTGAACAGACCAACACATTTACATTTAAGTCATTTAGCAGACGCTCTTATCAAGAGCGACTTACAAATTGGTGCATTCAACTTAGGATAGCTTGTGGGACAACCACATCTTGTTCACAGTAAGTACACTTCAAACAAGCAGCTGTGAGCAAAGTCAGTGCAGTCAGGGACAACTAGATCTCGATCACAATAAGTACATTTCTTTAAACAAGTCAGTGCTAGCAGGTGAAATAAGTCAGGTGTTAGTTTAGACAAAAGACAGTGGTAGTAAAGGGGGGGTAGAAGGATTACTATTATACTATTCCAGGTATTCCTTAAAGAGGTAGGGTTTCAAGTGTCTCCGGAAGGTGGTCAGTGACTCCGCTGTCCTGGCGTCGTGGGGGGAGCTTGTTCCACCATTGGGGTGCCAGAGCAGCGAATAGCTTTGACTGGGCTGAGTGGGAACTGTGCTTCCGTAGAGGTAGGGGGGCTAGCAGGCCAGAGGTGGATGAATGTAGTGCCCTCGTTTGGGTGTAGGGTCTGATCAGAGCCTGAAGGTAAGGAGGTGTCGTTCTGCAAGCTGTTGTAAAAGTGACAGTATAAAAGCCACATGTCAATTGAGATTGTGTCTGTACCACAACACAGACAGTTCAATTGAGATTGTGTCTGTACCACAACACAGACAGTGTGAAGTCCTGTGCGTGTTTTCATTTGCACTATAAAGATCCTCAACCTGTATATCTTTCCCAGCCCTGGGTCTTCTGCAGGCTCTCACAGAGACGAGGTCAGCCACTAGGGACTGACTCGCACGTCTCAAATTCATGTGCGTCATCTCATTCCAATTCCAGCTTTTTGCCGCATGTCTGGAGAGGCTCGAATTCAACACCACACACACACCCACCCACCCACTCTAGAGATATAGCATGTTGTAGACTTATCGTCAGTTTAGTGTAGTTTGTCTGTCTGGTACAGTGTCCAGCATCGTTGTCAGATAATTCAATAGAGCCACAACAAGCCCATCCACAGCACAGTGACTCAAGTCCACTGACACACCTGGTAGCCATGCAGCAGTGTCTGTTTGTGTCCCAGAGATCAACAGTCTGTCAGCTTTTCCCTTGGGGAAAATGTCAGGAATGTCCTGGGGGATCTTGGTGTGCTCTGGGGTGTATTCATTACGCCGATTCTGTTGCAAAAAGTTTTGCAACAAACCGTTTACTCCAAACAGAAACCGTTTTGAAACGAAAACAAGAGTTTCCGGTATGTCCCTCTCCGTTTCATTCCGTTTGTTCTGTTAGCTTCCGTTTATTTCTTAAACGGTAAACGTTTTCCTTTGCAAGACGTAATGAATACACCCCTGCTGTGCATCTGCTTTAAACACAGAGTTTCCAGGTTTTTAGGGATCATACATGTATGCTTCCAGGGTTTGATAAATGTTCCTAAAGCCCCATGGGAGTTGGAGTGTACTGTACTTGTTATCTGTAGTGCAGACTTGGCACCTGTTAGATAATATGTTGTAGTTACATAGGTGTGGATGCCCCTGCTGCTCCCTCTGATTAAATCTGAGGGTACAATCTGTCTGAGCCCATGCCACCCTCTTACTGCCCTAGACTAGACTCCAGTAGTCTGTGCAACATTACTTTGCACTCGGCTGTTGAGATGGTGCAATTTGATTGGTCCCCCGGTAAAATTCAGGATGATATTTATTATTTTAATTTTTTTACATCTGAGATAGCTCCTCCCCCACCCCCAAAAGCAGAGCCCCTCCTCCTACTCCAGGCAGTTGTTTTTGAGGCACTCCCTATTGATATCTGATTGGTGTTGTGACCGGTCAGTGCGACCGGTCAGTCATTTAATTTTTAACATCAGCAGCCCAGCAACTTTTGACTTCTGAATACAATGTGCAAGTGACATTGTCCTAGGTCATACTTTCGGTTCCTGTCCCCTAATCTTTTGCATGGGCTTGACGATTATATCATAAAATTCATGAAAACAAAGTTTTTCTCTATTTTTACTATTTTCTACATTGTAGAATAATAGTGAAGACATCAAAACTATTAAATAACACATATGGAATCAGGTAGTAACCAAAAAAGAGTTTGAAGGTAGGCCTTGAAATACATCCACAGGTACACCTCCAATTGACTCAAAATATGTCAATTAGCCTATCAGAAACTTCTAAAGCCATGACATCATTTTCTGGAATTTTCCATGCTGTTTAAAGGCACAATCAACTTAGTGTATGTAAACTTCTGACCCACTGGAATTGTGATACAGTGAATTATAAGTGAAATAATCTGTCTGTAAACAATTGTTGGGAAAAGTACTTGTGTCATGCACAAAGTAGATGTCCTAACCGACTTGCCAAAACTATAGTTTGTTAACAAGAAATTTGTGGAGTGGTTGAAAAATGAGTTTTAATGACTCCAACCTAAGTGTATGTAAACTTCCGACTTCAACTGGATGTAAATAAATAAATACAATTATATTTGTGTTTGTGGATGAATTTACTTCTGCCGGATGCTTTTTAAGAAGTTTGGCCCTAAAGACTGTTGCGTTACGTTTTTGCCCATTTGAATACCATTCAAAAAAGCCTACAAAAATTCAAAAACTACAGTGCTACTTCCTGGAAAGTGGTGCGTCACTTTCATACCGTATCTATTGAACAAACTGTATAAACCAGACTCTGGGTTGGAGCGTGCAGAGGCTGGCTAATGAGACTCCGGTAACTGGAACTTCCATTCCCTCTATGATGTGCTGACTTACTTTGCAAGTTATATATGAACTCTCATATTTGCCATCTTAATTTTCTGCATGTGTTACGGGTGAGGTTGGCAGAAGTTCTGTGGTATGATTATCATTAAAAGTGATGCCGTCATTGATCACTTACTGACAAGTTTTGTCTGACAAACGTAATGTTCTCCTCACAATTCACTGGGCTCTATCATCAGAGGAATGGCTGTTGGTCTAGCTGAATGCATAATTCATTTGAGGTGCCAGGCCAGCAGACCACATATGCAAAGAAATATTGGGTGCTAAATTGTGCTAAAAGCCTAAGAACTCATCTTTGCGAGTACTCCCCTGCCCTCCTTTTGATTAATGGTAGTCACTGGCTGAGTGTGAGAGGTTTAATTCCTCAAAGTGAGATGGAAGGAGTCAGGGATTAGTTTGTGCTTCTAATGTTATGCTTTAGCGTCCGGGGGAGTACCTCGCTTTGGACTGGTTTAGACTCTAAAGCGAGCCATTTAAATAGTAGTGTTATTACTTGGGAATTTGAGGTTTCTCTTCCTCTAAAGAACTGATGGGAGATTTAATTTGATGTATCAACAGAGGATTCAGTTTGATGGAACTTTGATGGCATCTCATTCAATTACGCATCGCAAGAGACCGAAAGTGAGGTGAATCGATTGGAAAGAGTCTGAACAGGCCTCCTTAAAATGTTCAGCTAAGTTGTATCCATAGGGAATAGATGGATGCTATTCGTCAGCTAAATGCAGTTACATGGAATTGCGCTCATGGAAGTTGACACCATCGGCTAGTCTGTCAATGCAAGTATCACGTAGCCTAATCGTGTGCTGATGTGGTGTCATCTCAGAGACGCCTAGACCTTCTATCTGGTTTTCTTAGTCAATTTGTTTAAAGAAACTGACACATTTCAAATGAGCCTATTTGCTTGTTGTAGCTTATTCTGTGAGGTTATTCACTTTTGTAGTTTTGAGTCAGTCGCTAAAAAATAAGAAACAAACACTTCCTAAGAGATGACAGTATTATGCCGTTATCTATGTCATTTAGATTCGGCCTAGTTTCTTAGTAATGTGTTTGGCTTGGTGGAAAAGGGAAGATACTGTAGAATGACTGGGTCACACGGCAGCTCCATGTTATCTGTCTTAGTACAGGGGGATTTACATTTCATTTGAATAATTCATGCTGCCTGAACATATTCAAATAGGAGACTTGGTTCTGGGTTATCCATTTCCCTCTCTGTATGCAGTGTCTGTAGATTCCTGCTCTCTGAGGTGAGATGTGTTGCATTGACCCGAGTTGTGACTGGCGTTCTTCAGAACACTAGAAAACCGCACGCTTGTCATAGATGACTTGGTTATTCAAATGACATCTTTGTGCAACCTAGGCCTAAGTTTCCACCTTTTGTAGGCCTATGCTTTAGTAGCCTTGCATACAGAGTTCATAGGAGTTCCAGTAATTTCTGTTGATGGATGTGAGTAGCAACAGGGGAAGCTGCAGCAACACGTATGTAATAAAAAGGCATGGTGATCTCTCTCATGATCTGTCATTTACCTTCTCTCTAGTTGTCCGTCGGTTGCAGGCTAAACATGAGGCCTAGTCATTTTGTTACATAATAGGTTTAAGCTTATTGACAGGTGTCAACACAGAATCCCTTTAATTATTTCTGTAGACCGTGAAGACATCTCTTGAATTAAATATTAAACAAGCGATATCCAGATGTGTGTCCTCAAGAGAATTTAGGTTGCAGTAAGTTACCACTTTGACTGTTTTTGCTTTCTCTAGCCCTGATCGTACAGTCCCGGTGACTCTCTTGGTGTGCAGGTCAGCTGCAAAAGAGAAGCCCACAACATCCTCTGGTTTTAGCTCATATCTCTGCACACACAGACACACACCCTGACACACACACACACACACCCTGACACACAGACACACACCCTGACACACACACACACACACACACCCTGACACACACAGGCCTCCATTCACTCACTTCTGGTAAATGCACCATATTTCAGGAAGTGACTCAAAATAGAAACGTCTCACTGTAGCCCCTACACTGTACTTTAGTGACTTTGGGAAGGAAGTTAAATACAGTGTGCAGCTGCTCTCTTCCATTTGCCAGTTCTACCCATCGAAAGCCCGGGTCGCCAACTCATTCTCACCAGCCATTTTATCTTCAGATAACAGTTTATAGCAGTATATTGCCTACTTTCAATGGAGGGCCACACAGAATGATGATAAGCCTAGCGCACCAGTGGTACTTTGATGGTGTCAGAAGAGCTTGCTTGATGAAGATTTATATTCAACCTAATGGGGGATGTCATTTTGCAAGGCAAGGAGGGCAGCGATATCAAGTATGCCACGAACAAGGCACCAGATTAATTCAGTTGAACAAATGGAGAAAGTTCCCCTCAACATGCAGTTTGCCATTTACAATTTCCCCAAAATCAATTGGATGACTTTTAGGTGACTTTCCCTCCTCCACTGCATCCAGGTTCTGTGTGCGAAATAAAAAAGAAAATTGCCTGACGTGCTCTCAATTAGGTATCCAGATTTTCATACCATTTCTGTACCATACCGGGGTATACATCATTACCGAAACTGCACACAAGGGGTTCTATTTAAAAATATATTTATATACAGTACCAGTCAAAAGTTTGGACACTTACTCATTCAAGGGTTTTTCTTTATTTTTTACTATTTTCTACATTGTAGAATAATAGTGAAGACATCAAAACTATGAAATAACATGCAATCATGTAATAACCAAGAAAGTCAAAATATATTTTATATTTGAGATTCTTCAAATAGCCACCCTTTGCCTTGATGACAATTTTAATGGTAGGTTTATTTGAACAGTGAGAGACAGAATAACAACAAAAAAATGTTATAAATTGATTTGCATTTTAATGAGGGAAATAAGTATTTGACCCCTCTGTAAAACATTACTTAGTACTTGGTGGCAAAACCCTTGTTGGCAATCAGAGGTCAGACGTTTCTTGTAATTGGCCACCAGGTTTGCACACATCTCAGGAGGGATTTTGTTCCTTGCAGATCTTCTCCAAGTCATTAAGGTTTCGAGGCTGACGTTTGGCAACTCGAACCTTCAGCTCCCTCCACAGATTTTCTATGGGATTAAGGTCTGGAGACTGGCTAGGCCACTCCAGGACCTTAATGTGCTTCTTCTTGAGCCACTCCTTTGTTGCCTTGGCCGTGTGTTTTGGGTCATTGTCATGCTGGAATACCCATCCACGACCCATTTTCAATGCCCTGGCTGAGGGAAGGAGGTTCTCACCCAAGATTTGACGGTACATGTCCCCGTCCATCGTCCCATTGATGCGGTGAAGTTGCCCTGTTCCCTTAGCAGAAAAACACCCCCAAAGCATAATGTTTCCACCTCCATGTTTGACGGTGGGGATGATGTTCTTGGAGTCATAGGCAGCATTCCTCCTCCTCCAAACACGGCGAGTTGAGTTGATGCCAAAGAGCTCGATTTTGGTCTCATCTGACCACAACACTTTCACCCAGTTCTCCTCTGAATCATTCAGATGTTCATTGGCAAACTTCAGACGGCCCTGTATATGTGCTTTCTTGAGCAGGGGGACCTTGCGGGCGCTGCAGGATTTCAGTCCTTCACGGCATAGTGTGTTACCAATTGTTTTCTTGGTGACTATGGTCCCAGCTGCCTTGGGATCATTGACAAGATCCTCCCGTGTAGTTCTGGGCTGATCCCTCACCGTTCTCATGATCATTGCAACTCCACGAGATTTACATTTACATTTACGTAATTTAGCAGACGCTCTTATCCAGAGCGACTTACAAATTGGTGCATTCACCTTATAGCCAGTTGGATAACCACTTTACAATGTTTGTTTAAAAAAAAAAAAAAAATGGGGGGAGGGGGGGTTGGGGGTAAGGGGGGTAGAATGATTACTTTATCCTATCCCAGGTATTCCTTAAAGAGGTGGGGTTTCAAATGTCTCCGGAAGGTGGTGAGTGACTCCCAGACCGAGGGAGATTGACAGTTATTTTGTGTTTCTTCCATTGTGTGTGTATATATAGGCCTAGCCCATGGGGAAGGACAAAACATTCCCTAGATCCACATATTGGTAAAGACTATGCTGTTCAATGTTGAGAGAGCAGCACATATATATATATGTGTGTGTATATATATATATATATATACAGTGGGGAAAAAAAGTATTTAGTCAGCCACCAATTGTGCAAGTTCTCCCACTTAAAAAGATGAGAGAGGCCTGTAATTTTCATCATAGGTACACGTCAACTATGACAGACAAATTGAGAGAAAAAAATCCAGAAAATCACATTGTAGGATTTTTAATGAATTTATTTGCAAATTATGGTGGAAAATAAGTATTTGGTCACCTACAAACAAGCAAGATTTCTGGCTCTCACAGACCTGTAACTTCTTGTTTAAGAGGCTCCTCTGTCCCCCACTCGTTACCTGTATTAATGGCACCTGTTTGAACTTGTTATCAGTATAAAAGACACCTGTCCACAACCTCACACAGTCACACTCCAAACTCCACTATGGCCAAGACCAAAGAGCTGTCAAAGGACACCAGAAACAAAATTGTAGACCTGCACCAGGCTGGGAAGACTGAATCTGCAATAGGTAAGCAGCTTGGTTTGAAGAAATCAACTGTGGGAGCAATTATTAGGAAATGGAAGACATACAAGACCACTGATAATCTCCCTCGATCTGGGGCTCCACGCAAGATCTCACCCTGTGGGGTCAAAATGATCACAAGAACGGTGAGCAAAAATCCCAGAACAACACGGGGGGACCTAGTGAATGTCCTGCAGAGAGCTGGGACCAAAGTAACAAAGCCTACCATCAGTAACACACTATGCCGCCAGGGACTCAAATCCTGCAGTGCAAGACGTGTCCCCCTGCTTAAGCCAGTACATGTCCAGGCCCGATTTGAAGTTTGCTAGAGTGCATTTGGATGATCCAGAAGAGGATTGGGAGAATGTCATATGGTCAGATGAAACCAAAATATAACTTTTTGGTAAAAACTCAACTTGTCGTGTTTGGAGGACAAAGAATGCTGAGTTGCATCCAAAGAACACCATACCTACTGTGGAGCATGGGGGGTGGAAACATCATGCTTTGGGGCTGTTTTTCTGCAAAGGGACCAGGACCACTGATCCGTGTAAAGGAAAGAATGAATGGGGCCATGTATCGTGAGATTTTGAGTGAAACCTCCTTCCATCAGCAAGGGCATTGAAGATGAAACGTGGCTGTGTCTTTCAGCATGACAATGATCCCAAACACACCGCCCGGGCAACGAAGGAGTGGCTTCGTAAGAAGCATTTCAAGGTCCTGGAGTGGCCTAGCCAGTCTCCAGATCTCAACCCCATAGACAATCTTTGGAGGGAGTTGAAAGTCTGTGTTGCCCAGCGACAGCCCCAAAACATCACTGCTCTAGAGGAGATCTGCATGGAGGAATGGGCCAAAATACCAGCAACAGTGTGTGAAAACCTTGTGAAGACTTACAGAAAACGTTTGACCTGTGTCATTGCCAACAAAGGGTATATAACAAAGTATTGAGAAACTTTTGTTATTGACCAAATACTTATTTTCCACCATAATTTGCAAATAAATTCATTAAAAATCCTACAATGTGATTTTCTGGATTTTTTTTTCTCATTTTGTCTGTCATAGTTGACGTGTACCTATGATGAAAATTACAGGCCTCTCTCATATTTTTATGTGGGAGAACTTGCACAATTGGTGGCTGACTAAATACTTTTTTTCCCCACTGTATATATACATACATACATACATACACACATATATATATATATGTGTATGTGTGTGTGTGTGTGTGTGTGTGTGTGTGTGTGTGTGTGTGTGTGTGTGTGTGTGTGTGTGTGTGTGTGTGTGTGTGTGTGTGTGTGTGTGTGTGTGTGTGTGTGTGTGTGTGTGTGTGTGTGTGTGTGTGTGTGTGTGTGTGTGTGTGTGTACAGTGAGGGAAAAAAGTATTTGATCCCTTGCTGATTTTGTGCGTTTGCCCACTGACAAAGAAATGATCAGTCTATAATTTTAATGGTAGGTTTATTTGAACAGTGAGAGATCACCAAGCCCAGAGTATGTATGAATATATATGTATGTATATTTATTTATATATATATATGTGTGTGTGTATAAATAATTTCTTGGATCAGGAGGCGATTGAATGTCTCTGTTGTAACCAAGAAGCTTGATCTTGACTTCTTGCCGCTTAGCAAACCAGATGCATAGCTGAAGCCCTGAGCTGGATATAAATAATTTGACACATCTTAGTTATCTTATAGTTATAAGCAGTGGCGTAGCACGCACCCAACCGCAAATGGTTTTTAATAATATTTGTTTGAAATGGTATTGAAAATCATACTGTCAGTATTTCAAAATACCCCGCTATACAGTATAAACGTGTATCACCCAAGCCTACTAATAATTTTGAATAGTCACTTAGCTCTCTCAACATTGAACAGCATAGTCTTTACCAATATGTGGATCTAGGGAATGTTTTGTCCTTCCCCATGGGCTAGGCCTATTAGCCTGTTAGCCTGCCTATTCATATGATTCAATAGTTTAGTTGCTTCCAATGTGCCACCATGACCACTAGCCCCCAGGGAATACTTGTGGAAGTGGTGTCCTGAAAAGGCAAGGACTGCTACAGATTATTCTGCTTGGAAAACCCCTGGACCTGGCCATGAGCTGAGCTGGTGACCTGTCAGGGCTGGACAGAACCTGAGAGAATTTCTACCTTAACATCACGTTACATGATAATGATCCTGGCCCCCTGCTGTCGCTGCTCCTCTGGTTAGAGGATCACCCAGACATACGGAGGGAGAGGGCAGAGAGGGTAGGAGGTGGAAGGCTAGGGTTGGAGAGGCTGCTTAAAATAGCTGATGGGAAGGTGGCCAGCGCCGTTGGACTTCTATAGATGGTGAAGCGCGCTGGCAGCCGGAGCAAAATATGGGTCGGTGAAATGCTAGAGAGATCACGCTCGCTGGTTCAAGGTCAACCAGCTCCAACGTCAGCTGTTTTGCTGTGTGTTTGTGGTGTGTGTGTGTGTGTGTGCCTGTGTCAACATACAGTGGGTGGAAATATACGCGTTGCAGTGTCTATTTGAATGTAAGTCTGTGGTTTCTTCACCCCCTCAGACTCCCACGTTTGGGGCCTTTGCCTGGGCCCTCAGACATGATTCACTCGACTTTTTTGTTTGTTTTCCCCTCTAAAACCTGTAGCCATTTTGGTCTGGAACTTTTAATTAGTTTAACATTTCTCCTCTCTGGGCTTGGTGATTGGAGAACCACCGGCTCCCTTCAGCCCTTTTCTCCAGACTGAGGCCTGTTTGTTTCTCTGACTGAACCTCCTAATTGGAGTCTTCAGATTGAAGGCCAAATGCCAGCGAGGCACGAGAAGGTTCCCTTAATTACTCTCTCTCTCTCTCTCTCTCTCTCTCTCTCTCTCTCTCTCTCTCTCTCTCTCTCTCTCTCTCTCTCTCTCTCTCTCTCTCTCTCTCTCTCTCTCTCTCTCTCTCTCTCTCTCTCTCTCTCTCTCTCTCTCTCTCTCCGTCAGAAGTCCTGTTTCTGTCGTCTTTACAAGACTCTGCGTTGAAAAAATGCTCAACACATAAACCCCCACCTCTAATTGCATTCATTCTGCAATTAATTTGCTCTCCTGGTGCGTTGCCCTTTAATTTTTTCCCCGCTATGCAACTTTTATTCCCTCAATTTCATACTCTCCCGTTTTTATTGTCAGTAGCAATTTGAAACAGAAATGTATTTAAATAGGATTTACACTTTGAAACAAACGTCTGTGAACTTAAACCTCCCATAGCTAAGGACGGTCCCCTGTGTTATGTCTTGGTAGTGTGTCTGCGTGGGTTCAACATGGATGGCATGCTGAGTGCTGCATCATAGACCAGTAGCTTATCAGTAGCCAGCAAACACCACTAATTACCCACTGGTGTCTAACCTTACTGTGCTGTGGATCAGTCTACTGGAGACTGCTTTTGTTGCGCATGTGTGTGTTGGCAGGGCAAATGTGTGTGTGTGTTGGTGTGTACGTGATCTCTGTTTGTTGTATGGGTGCGCAAAAAGCCTAGTGTTTGTTTGTGTATACAGTATATGATCCCTTGTGTGTTTCTCGGGTGTGTGCGTGTTGTTTTAGTGCGTTTTTCTGTGTCGCTGGGCGTCGGTCGGTAGCACAAGGCCTATCAGGCGTATCTCCTTCCTCAGGTAACACTAGGCCTCTGTGTTTAGGTTTGCAGAGCAAGCTCATCAATCATTCATCAAGGACAGCTCCTAGCCAGAGAGCTGGCGTTAGCAACAGAGCAAACACAGCCAATCACATTATGTCCTACAAGGGAGAACAAGGCAAATTTATCCTGTAACCTAATTTGTCTCACTAAAAAACGTGGCACTTACTTCACTGCAGCGGAGGTGAGACTGTCCCAGCCAAGGATGCCCCCTCTATCGCTGGGTGTCCCCTCTCTCTCCCCTGCTGTGTGACGTGCTAGTGACGCTACGCGGTTGATTGTGGCCTTGGATACTTTGTCTACTGCTCTCTATTGAATGCCTGGCCGTCTTGCGTGCCTGTTTTGAGTTGTGAAATAAGGACAGAGGAAATGAAACGCCCAGACAGCGTTTCTATACACCAACATCTCTTCTCTCTCTCCTGCCACTGGAGTCTCACTGTGTTCCTCTCAGAAATGATTGCTAACGGGGTGAAAGACCAAGGAGCTGCAGCAAGGCCTCACCTTGAAAACGCCAAGCTGCCTTGGTGATGACTGGAGGCCATGTTGTTTTGAAGGCCACGTCGTTGTCTATGTTGGGTTCTGTCAAGGCTGGACAACATGTTGCTGAGGCCATTTTGTTCAGTTCAGGCATCGTGTTGTCAGTTTTGGTCGAATACAGATGACTGGAGACAAGATCTGACATTCTGATAAAGGCCATGAGAGACAAAATGTAATTCTACTTGTTAGAAAAGTTATGTAAAAGTTGTAGCCTAAGTTGCAGGTTCACTAACTCTAGGAAAAGAGATCCTAAAAGAGAGGCCTGAGTGAAATAGAGCTAGATAGTAACTTATTTGTGGGTTTGTTTTGGTTGCTATGGCTCTTTCAAGAGCATCAATAATGCAGTAGTCCAGGGATCCCTGGCTATCAGTCACTGAGACCCTGAACTCCAGATCAGTCTTTCTGTTTCTCAGCACTGCTCCTTGGGATGTTACTGACTGGCTCATGATTAGTTAGCCAGCTGCCTGGGACTGGTTTAGCCTAATCAGCTGAGTTGGGATTCTATGCTGCCTTTGAACTGAAAGGAAGAAGACTGCTCTAGCAGACCGTGGCCCAACTAGCAGCTAGTAACCACTTCATCCATGGTCCCCAGCCTCACATAACCACTAAACATTAGCTTAGCTAGCACCTTTGTCACAACTCTCCAGTCTACACAGCAGTAATCTACAGACAGGCCGAGCCCTGCCCATGTAAAAATGCTAGCCATTTCCTCCTCTGGCTTCCCCCAGCTGTCTGCAAATAGGCCAATGTGGTGAGTTACATAACGTCGCTGTCTGATGAAAACCTTATCTCCAAAACAGACACTTTTCAGGAAATTGAAAAATGACCATATTTTTCGAACGAACATACAGTTATGAAACTAAATAAGCTATTTTGAATACATTTTCTTGATCCTATAGTCCTGAAGTGTTCAGAGTACATTGAGGAGAGTTGCTGCTTTCAATACATGTAAAAAACTAAATGGGGGCAATAATTGAGTAAAAAAGGTTTTCATCAGACAACGATGATAAGCAATAGAAGTGATGTCAGTGTGCCAAGTGTCTAGTTCTCTATGGGCCTCTCCAGAAAAAGGAGTTTGAAACAAGCTACAGTACATCACAGTACTTCTGGGTTGAAATCTGCACAGAACGTACTCCGAGGCAGATGCTTTTGTATGTCGGAGGGTGGCCTGTGCTACACTCAGCTGCTCAACATATTACACACACACACACACACACACACACACACACACACACACACACACACACACACACACACACACACACACACACGCTGAGGCTCAAAACAATCTCAATGTTTCCCTCACTTGCGTAAATTCATGGGGCCAGCTCACGCGAGCCAGTGAAAGTTAGCTCACACAGAGGGCAAGAGAAGAGTGCGGTGTTAAGTCAGGTTTTCCACGTATTTCTTGCATTTCTCCCCCTCCACATAGCTCCGCTAATTCCAAGACCCCCAACACCCAGGTCCCTTTTGCACTGATAGATAGGGAAGGCTACTCTGCAAAATACTTGAAATGAAATGTTTGAAAGGTCAATTTAATGCTACTTTCACCATTATTGTAGAACATATTTCAGTTTTACACTGTTTGCTGTCATGGTTGAAGCATCCAGACACAATTGTGCTGTTTCGCTCTCTTCTCTCTGCTGTGGAGATGGAAGAGAGCCCTGCTGACAGTTAAAGCCTGGGGGTTTTCCAGTAAGTGGGTGGACCAGTGGAGCTCCTGTAAAACTCAATGTGCAATTAACTAACCTCCCATCTCTCCAAAAGACAGAGGGATATTTCACTCTGATGCCTCCGTAGGCATGTGTTTCTATTTTGTAGTGTGTGTTTGGGTTTGATTTGATTGAATTGTTTTTGCGGGCCTGTGTTTTGGCTTGGGCAGCGTAGCGAGGTAGACTGGAAAAGAGTTGTGTATGATAGAGCGAGGGTAATGACGGGGTGAGGATGTGGTGAGGGATGGAAGGAAGTGGAGAAGGATGGTCTGCTATGGCCTTCAGAATCTGGACTCTCCCCCTCTGAGGTCCTTCGCTACCTCTGCTGTTCCCATTGGAGAATGTGGTCCACAAATAAATTCTCCATAAAAAAAAACTATGGCTACTTTTAATGTGCATCATATGAAAAGGTCCATATTTGTTCACAAAAACATTTCTTGCCGCTTTTGAAGGACACAATCTTATTTTTCTAGTTGATGGATGTGTGAAGCGGACTGTAACACTGATACGAGACGAGAAGCGTGCAAAGAGAGAAAGATGGATTAAGGAGACAGCTTTGGGGTCAGCGACGTTTGCTTTCTGAAGTGAAACGGAATTAGTTTTCTCTCTGGAATGTTGAACATCTCCTCCTGTCACTTATCCCTGCCTGTTTGAGTTAGCGTTTTCAGACCGTCCCAGCATCTCACTCACATAGCTGTGGAGAAAGAAAATAGCTTTAGATGTGTACAGGGGCCTGAACTAAAAGGAGGAGGGGGGAAAATGATAATGATATGGATTTGTCCCGCATGCCTTCCTACCACTGTACAGTAGGATGTGGGATTCAAGCAGTGATTTGTATCTGACTGCCTGCCTTGTTTCGACTTGTTAGAAAGGCTTTCATACGCCCTATAAGCTCAGAAACCCAGAACCAAAATCTTACTTAATTACTTTAGACGCCCGATTAGGTTCTGGAGGATGTATGAGAAACAATGCTAACAATACTAGCGAAGTCTCCACCCCCCCCTAAAGTAAAACTCTCAGCCAAAGCATTTGCAAAATGTCCCTCACCTTCGAAATTGGAATAGATGCGAAAATCATGATTTGTCCAAATGATCAGTGACAAAAACATTGGCGCACCGGATCAAAGTTCCTCGTTAGTCGTGTCATCCCACAGTCTGTTGACAGAGGCTACGATACCATTAATGTTACGTGTGTCTGTCCTCGAGAGATGAAAGGCCCAAAGACTACGCTGACGTTTATTGTTGTGGGTGTTGAAACATAGGCCCTGTCTCATAACTAGCCTATTATATTAGCTGGGCTCAGAGCCACAAATATTAGGCCTGTGTTTGGTGTGCTTTATCATTTTTCAATCACTGGCCTCGCCTCCATCTTCTATAGAGGCAGTGTGGTTAAGGTATTATAGACACACCTGCATGCTGGCCAATATACATGCTTTGATTCAGTTGAGTGATCCTCCTGACCTCACTTTTCTAGTTCAGATACTTTCCATGACGTTTGTCAACAAAGGCAAGGACACGAGGGACAGCCACTCTGGGATAGGAGTGCTGAATAGGAGAAGGCGTCATTGAAGAGCTCTTTCATTCAAACGTACACACACACACACTAAGGAAAAGGGAGAGAGCTCATTCATGAAAGCGTAGTGTGGTTTTCTAACCTTGGTTTGATGTGCTGCTACTCTATTTGACATGTTTTCCTCCCTAACTCCATTCAGCTGAGCAGAAAGTAGGCCTATGGCCTGGCTATTTTCACATGACCCCTGATGATAACATTAGTGCTGTAATGTCCTCCTCTGTGTATCGCTAGCTGTGTGCATGGGCTACGTCAGCCCTGATTGGAGCCAGCTCTGTGTTCCAGTTAATAATTCAGAATGCAACGAGGGTGTGTGGAATTACAGTTCCTGGAAGGGACATGCAGTTGGCAAGGTTCCATTCTTTCTCTCATTGAGACGGTCAATAGCCAATGTGTCAGTCAGAACTCAAATAAAATCACTCGAATAGCAGCAGCACAGTATTTGTAGCCTGGGTCTATGTCTAGAATGATACACAGGGTTTATTTTGAGTAGCTACTAGCCTGCCTGAGCAAATGCACGGAAACCTTCACCCCTCACCTCAAATGTAGCCTAGTCTACCTTGTTTTGTTGTTGCTTGTGTGGGGTTGACTGTCACTCTACACCCATCTCTTTCTCTCTCTCAGGGTAGAGGCAGCCTGGATCAGCATAACTATTTCTGGAGTGTGAGATCAGGCCCATGAATAAAAAAGTTCCCATATAGATCATTTCTCTCAGTAGCCAGCTGCCCCTAGCATAGACCAGTGTTTCCCCTAGGATTGTTTTCAACAGTGGTGGCAAGGAAGCTGCTACTAGCGTTACCCGATGACATGCTAGCTGTTCCCATAGAATTCCAGTCATTGAGCCAACGACTATCCATTTTAAAAGCGCTTCTCTGCAGAAATATATATACATACATACATACAGTGCATTCAGTAAAAGTATTCAGACACCTTGACCTTTTCCACATTTTGTTACGTTACAGCCTTATTCTAAAATGGATTGTTTTTTTCTTCTCATCAATCTACACACAATACCCATAATGACAAAGCAAAACAGATTTTTAGACATTTTTGAAAATGTATTAACAATAAATATCGGAAATATCACATTTACATAAGTATTCAGACCCTTTACTCAGTACTTTGTTGAAGCACCTTTGGCAGCGATTACAGCCTCAAGTCTTCTTGGGTATGACGCTACAAGCTCGGCACACCCTGTATTTGGGGAGTTTCTCCCATTCTTCGCTGCAGATCCTCTCAAGCTCTGTCAGGTTGGATGGGGAGCCGTCGCTGCACAGCTATTTACAGGTCTCTCCAGAGATGTTCGATCGGGTTCAAGTCTGGGCTCTGGCTGGGCCACTCAAGGACATTCAGAGACATGTCCCGAAGCCACTCCTGCTTTGTCTTGGCTGTGTGCTTAGGGTAGTTGTCCTGTTGGAAGGTGAACCTTCGCCCCAATCTGAGGTCCTGAGTACTCTGGAGCAGGTTTTCATCAAGGATCTCTCTGTACTTTGCTCCGTTCATCTTTCCCTCAATGTTGACTAGTCTCCCAGTCCCTGCCGCTGAAAGACATCATCCACAGCAGATGCTGCCACCACCATGCTTCACCGTAGGGATGGTATTGGCCAGGTGATGAGCATGTGCCTGGTTTCCTCCAAAAGTGACACTTGGCATTCAGGGCAAAGAGTTAAATCTGGGTTTCATCAGACCAATGAATCTTGTTTCTCATGGTCTGAAAGTCCTTTAGGTGCCTTTGTCAAACTCCAAGCGGGCTGTCATGTGCCTTTTACTGAGGATTGGCTTCCATCTGGCCACTCTACCATAAAGGCCTGATTGGTGGAGTGCTGCAGAGACTGGGTGTCCTTCTGGAAGGTTCTCCCATCTCCAGAGGAACTCTGGAGCTCTGTCAGAGTGACCACCGCCCTGACCAAGGCCCTTCTCGCTCCGATTGCTCAGTTTGGCCGGGCGGCCAGCTCTAGGAAGAGTCTTGGTGGTTCCAAACTTCTTCCATTTAAGAATGATGGAGGCCATTGTGTTCTTGGGGACCTTCAATTCTGCAGACATTTTTTGGTACCCTTCCCCAGATCTGTGCCTTGACACAATCCTGTCTCGGAGCTCTACGGACAATTCCTTCGACCTCATGGCTTTGTTTTTGCTCTGACATGCACTGTCAACTGTGGGACCTTTATAGAGACAGGTGTGTGCCTTTCCAAATCATGTCCAACCAATTGAATTTACCACAGGTGGACTCAAATCAAGTTGTAGAAACATCTCAAGTATGATCAATGGAAACAGGATGCACTTGAGCTCAATTTCGAGTCTCATAGCCAAGTGTTTTTTATTTTTAATACATTTATAAAGTCTTCACTTTGTCATTATGGAGTATTGTGTGTAGATTGATTCCTTTTATCTAATATTAGGTTTTGGTTGAAGGTCTGAACATTCAGTATCAAAAATATGCTAAAATAGAGAAAATCAGGAAGGCGGCAAATACTTCTTCACGGCACTGTATAAAAAAGTGACATATTTTTTGTACCTGTGCCAAGAATGAATATTGGAAACACTGCATAGCCTACACCTTTGTTCTGCAGTAGCTTAGAAACACCACTGCTGCTTGCCTGTGTCCTCTCTTATTGCAGAGGGCATTTGACAATTTGTTAGTTCTTCTAAGAGAGAAAAACATTCCATATATTTATTATGTCATTGTGGAATATTGTTTTCATTCGCGTCTACAGTTTACCGTATTCGCTCGTCTCAGCAGGGGGAAGATGGGTTGCGACTGACGCCAGATTTATGATATGTAATAGCGCACAACTTAAGTGTTTAGTTGATTCCCTGGGGATCTTTAAAGTCGTCCCAATGCTGACTCCACTAATATAATTCAGAATTGATCCAGTAAAATTAATGTCAGTAACTGGAACCAGGTCTTGAATACCAAGTGGACCTGTCACTTTATATGACTTGGACTTCCCGTTAAGATAAGAGATCAGTGCAGTTCTTAGATCCCCTTTGCTTTACATTCTCAGAACTATTTAGAAAATCAGGTGGGCACTCCTGAGCTCCCTCTTATTTAGTTAGGTGTAAATCATTCTAAATTACAGGCTTTTTTCACTCTTCCTTTTGCTATTCCAGCGTTTTAGCACTTGTATGCGGCTCTCTGTTTGAAATGTTTGTTTGTGGCATGTGTGTCCACCCTCTAGCAGCTCTGCAGTCAGAGGCCTGGCCTTCCGTGGGATATCAGCTTAGCAGATGTTGGCGGTGGAGGACCCGTTCCTTTCCTAAGGGTCGTGGACTCCTTCCCAAGCTCCCTCAAGGTCACCAAGAGGAGCTCAATATCTTCCCGCGTTCTTGGGATCTGGCCCTTTACCATGTTGGTGTTTTTGCAGTCCCCACAGCGCTAGGCTTACTTACGCCTCTGCTTAGTGAGTGTCTCTCAGTGGGGAGGAGGGAGATGGAAAGAGAGGGATGAAGGGAAAGATGGAGTGACAAAGGAGAGAAAGAAAAAAAGAGTGGGAGAGAGTCTGAGGAAGGAAGGGAACTAAGGGAGGAAGGAAGGAACTAGGGAGGAAGGGAAGGAACTAGGGAGGAAGGGAAGGAACTAGGGAGGAAGGGAAGGAACTATGGAGGAAGGGAAGGAACTATGGAGGAAGGGAAGGCGCAATGGAGAAGGGAAGGATCTAGGGAGGAAGGGAAGGAACTAGGGAGGAAGGGAAGGAACTAGGGAGGAAGGGGAAGGAACTATGGAGGAAGGAAGCGCAATGGAGGAAGGGAAGGATCCTAGGAGGAAGGGAAGGAACTAGGGAGGAAGGGAAAGGAAGGAACTAGGGAGGAAGGGAAGGTACTAGGGAGGAAGGGAAGGCTTTAGGGAGGAAGGGAAAGAACTAGGGAGGAAGGGAAGGCACTAGGGAGGAAGGGAAGCAACTAGGGAGGAAGGGAAGCAACTAGGGAGGAAGGGAAGCCACTAGGGAGGAAGGGAAGCCACTAGGGAGGAAGGGAAGCCACTAGGGAGGAAGGGAAGGCACTAGGGAGGAAGGGAAGGAACTAGGGAGGAAGGGAAGCAACTAGGGAGGAAGGGAAGGTGTGAGGTAGTAGAACAGGCCTCTGAACTCAGTGGACCAGGAAAACGGGCTTATTTCATTGGCACAGTACGAGAGAAAAGGCAAAGCAAGAAATGGCAGTACTAGCTAAGGCTATTTCACTTGAAAACAAATAGGATTTATTTGGTGTTATTACTCAGTGAAAAAAGCTAAGACAGACTGGCCATTCCTTGTGTGCTGCAATCATGCACATTTGGCTCCCTGTTTACATTAGAAACAAACCAAATAAATCACCTCAAAGACAGAAGACTCCACTGCATGTTAATCTAAAGATGCTTCCTGTTTGCACAGGAAGAATGTTATTTCTGACATATTTTGGAAACTTGATTACCAGTTTTGACTGTTTACAACATTTCGACCATAATAAATAGTCTTTTGTCAGGTTACTCTCATGGTACCAGCCCCACCAATGCCCTTGCACAGCAGTGTGCCAATGCTGGGCTTAGCACTGTGCTTATGCTCGCTGGCATTGGAGTTTGGTGATAGGGCTTGGGCAGTATCCAGATTTTCATATCGTCATACCGTCCTTCTCTCATCCTGGGATTTAGGGTATTACCGGCATAGCACACAAGGGGTGCTAAAAACACAAGAAAAGCCTGCTGGGCCTATATTACCAGAATGCTAACAAAATCAGCACAAATTAATAGCGAAATCACAGTAGATGCTGTTAGCTAAATGCTAACGAGCGAAAATGAACATAAACTAATTGCAAAGATGGACAAATCCAGCTCATGAAGTTAAGCGTAGCTAGTAGCTACCGAATGTCATTTTCGGTGAGTGTGGACATTTTATAGCGAAGGTGAATGAGAGAAATTGTGCAAATGAACAAAGTTGTGATGTGTGCTTTTCTGAAGGAAGAGCAGCATGTGTACACACAGCAGAGGGGAGAAACAAAATGTCAGCTGTACAGAACTCATCCAGAGCTCTTTGACTTCCTAGGAAAGCCATTCTAAGATAAGATGGAAAACATTTAGTAGTGATTGCATAGAAGTGTAACTTCATCACCTCATGTGCGCCGCACACCAGAGACTCGCCGATAGATAAGTAGAACGCTATGGACTCAATGGGGCTCGCTTTCTCTCGTTGTGCTATTTACAAACAAACATGGGACTGGCTCAACTATTCTGGGGAACTACGGTAAGCTTCATAATGTAAAATAATGTGACAGGTGAAATGCGAAATTGATCTGCTTTATCTCTAACATATTAACAAGTTGACTGCGTGTTTCTAGTTAAAGTAGCTACAAGTATTTCAAATTTGTTGAAAAAACTTACAAATAAATTGTTTGCAGTAGTGTTGAAAAACCATCGTGGCTTTCCAAATGTCATTATATCTAAATTATATACTTCAAACCTATTTGATGACGTTATTCTTAGTCAGCTGCACACATGGTAATTTTCTCCCGATGGATTAACTTAAATAAATCTACTTTGTATTCTCCTATTAGAAGGTATAGAAAAATATTTACGCTGGTGGAGTAAATAAGCAATCTCTCCTTGGAAGTGTATGGAAGGCCTCTCACTGAAGTATTCTGCCCACCAATTGTCTGCT